>NW_021605585.1:1874871-1958727 GCF_004785775.1 Grammomys surdaster | reverse complement strand
AGTCAGTCAGGCTGTAGAGTGTAGGTGATGGAGGACAGTCAGTCAGGCTGTAGAGTGTAGGTGATGGAGGGACAGTTAGGTTCTAGAGTGTAGGTGATGGAGGACAGTCAGTCAGGCTGTAGAGTGTAGGTGATAGAGGATAGTCAGTCAGGCTGTTGAGTGTAGGTGATCGAGGATAGTCAGTCAGGCTGTAGAGTGTAGGTGATGGAGGGACAGTTAGGTTCTAGAGTGTAGGTGATGGAGGACAGTCAGTCAGGCTGTAGAGTGTAGGTGATGGAGGATAGTCAGTCAGGCTGTAGAGTGTAGGTGATGGAGGACAGTCAGTCAGGCTGTAGAGTGTAGGTGATTGAGGACAGTCAGTCAGGCTGTAGAGTGTAGGTGATGGAGGACAGTCAGTCAGGCTGTAGAGTGTAGGTGATAGAGGATAGTCAGTCAGGCTGTAGAGTGTAGGTGATGGAGGACAGTCAGTCAGGCTGTAGAGTGTAGGTGATAGACGATAGTCAGTCAGGCTGTAGAGTATAGGTGATGGAGGGACAGTTAGGTTCTAGAGTGTAGGTGATGGAGGACAGTCAGTCAGGCTCCAGAGTGTAGTTGATGGAGGGAGTTAGGTTCTACAGTGTAGGTGATAGAGAGGCAGTACCTTTCATGTTGGTTTAGTCCTTTACAGTTTACTTGGCATTTGCATTTCATTGTTTTGTTTTTAATTTTTCAAAGATAATTTTTACTATTGCTTTCTCTGGCAGACGGAGCAGATGTTATTTCCATTTACTGATTGCTAGACCACAGAAATGAAAGCGCTTATTAAAGAATGATTTAACAGGCTGAGTATATAGTGCTTTACATAGTGCCTGCATACATGCATGCATGCAAACGCCCACACATAAATTCCCACATGTAAATGCACACACACACACACACACACACACACACACACCCCATGTAATAAAGGAGCTATTTCTTCATAACCACATTCATGTTTATCTTAAGATTTTTAAACTTTTAAAAGAACTTTATTAATTTACTTTACATGTATGAGTGTTTGCCTACATGAATGACTGTGCATCATGTGCATGCAGTGCCTACAAAGACCAGAAGATTCCCTAGAACTGGAGTTATAAACAGTTGTAAAATGCCATGTAGGTGGTACTGGGAATCAAACCCAGGTCCTCTGGAAGAGCAGCTCTTAACCCCGAGCCATCACTTCAGTTCCTGATTGTAAGATTTTAAAATATTATGTCCATAAGCTATTTATCTAGACAACCCCAACCTTCATATAACTCCAATATGTTATTATTTCATGATATTTTTTGAAAGTCAAGTCACAGGTTGAATGTTTCCCCAAACCATTCTTAAATACATTACCTTCACACGCCTATATGATAAACAATGTCTGCTCTTTTCCTGTTGACCTGAGTTTTGAGATGAATCTGATCAGTGGGACTCCTCAGCTGCTCTGTTTTCTTCTCCTTTCTTATCTCACATTATTAAATTCATAACACACAGGGTTAATAGTTTTAAGATTAACATTGTTAATATGACATAGTAACCAATGTTCTCAAGAACCTTAAGAATTGGGTTTCCCCGATAGAAATGTATTCATGCTTATTTCTTTTCTATGTTCATAGTTGGACCATTTTACATACATCAACATGGAGTTTTTGAGTATTAGAAACCGGAAGGGTTTGAAAATCATCCTGTCTAGTCCTTCCTTTTGTTGGCTGTGGAAACGTCATCTAAGTGCCTTCCAAGTTCCTTGCCAGCAGCACTCCATTCATACCCTGAAGCACCGATGCTAGAGCACAGCGGTGTCCCATTAGACTTGCAACGTACTATCGTGTCTCTAGAGTCTCTCTGCTCTTCATGTAAAGTAATCTTGTATGTGTTTCTGGAACTACAGAAAGCAAACATCTTTTCATACGCTTATTAAATCATCAGTGAGATGTAATGCGTTAGATTTTGGTTATATTTCAGAGTGTGCTCTGAGGATCTTCAACACTCACTGAAATATCACTGAGTCTCCTGAGTCTCTGGTTGACTGGCATGCCCCTTCTCAGGATCAATGTAGGAATCTCATTCTCATCTGTTGCTATGGAGTGCTGGACATAGCTTGTAATTTTCTAGTTCTCATGGGCAAAGAGGACCAGCTGTTCTTCATTTAATAATCACCTACTAATTGTGTTAATTTGGTCTTTATATCTTCTTGAAGAAGAAAGTATTTACAATTCCTGGGATTTTATCAGGTCAGACCAGGTATTCCTAGCCCTCCCTGCTGCCTAGCTCCATGGCACAGCACAGAGTGGATCGTCTATCTAGACCAGCAGTTTTCAGCCTGTGGGTCACAACCTCTTTGGGTCTGACATATCAAATATTTACCTTCTGATTTATAGCAGTAGCAAAATTATACTTATTGAGTAGACAAAAAACCAAACAAAAAGCAATTTTATAGTTGTAGGTCACCACAATGGGAGGAATTATCTTAAAGGGTCACAGCCTTAGGAAGGCTGAGAACCACAGAAGTAGGCATTGACACTCATGTAGTGGTTTTAGCACACATTTGGATAGAGTACTTTTCTCCTTCATAGTCTTGTTTTACAAAGGGAACTACTTGGGGATGCTTTCATTAAGACTTTCAAGGCCAATTATAATGGGAAGTATGAAATGTTTTTAAAAGCAGAGTATTTCACAACCTCAGGGAACTGTCACTGTATGCCCAACACGCACTTACATAGGATTTATGTATTTGTGTTAAACACTCTTCCTGTGGCTGAAGTAATTAAAATTAGCAATATGAAGACTCTTTGCAGAGTGAATGTATTTTCTTTTATAATAAGCACGAGTTATTAACATTAATACTTAGTAGCCTTGATAATTTATAAAATAGTATTTGTATTACAAGTATAATTATAATCATATAAAACTATTGCTAGTAATCATATATTATGAACTGTGATACTTAGTAATATGCATATTTTATTAATAATGGCCTTCATAAGTTATGATAAATATTACTAAGAGTATAGTGTTAAAAATCACACTGCTTCAATGTTACAAACAGAAAAAATCCTAGCTCCAGACAGGAAGAATCCTAAAACTCAACCTTGTCCAATCTCTTATTTCCTAACTAATATGAAATGATTCTTAGATATCTTCATAGAAAATGCACAGACATGGCCCAGTAATGCTGAGATTGACTGTTGAGCATGCCAGAGTTATCATCCCGGATTTAGAGACTGAAATTGTCCTCAGTGACCTTTGAGTATTATACAGCAGTAAGCGAGAGCTGGGGTATGGACTTGTGGGATATCTTTCATGATTATACAAGTTGTGTGTCACAGATGCATTTATGATGACTTGTTTGGAAGCTGCCCTGAGAACTAATATACATGAACACAGTAGATTAGATGTTTTAGCACAAAGAGATGTTCATGTAATTGGTGACAAAATTCTCATTCATTTTGTAGTCTGTCAGCCTAATTAACTGTTGAAATGAATTTGTAATAAGGTGATGGATTCCCAATTCTTACACAGTTTGAAAAACAGTGATTAATGCTGATTTGTATGGGAGGTAATTTTTATTTGTCTTCACTTTAAAATATGAAAATGTATATTATTCTAGGTGTGCTTTGAACATGAAGAGCTATTTTTTTTTCTCTGTAAGTACAAATAGAAAACATGACAGTGAGGACTTATTCAGGCGCTAGGCAGGTGAAGTGAAAGATAGGCTCTTGGGAATGAGTCCACTTTGCACACTTCCATCCCTAGACACTTGAGATGAGAAAGCTCCAGAGACGAGTGATTGCTAGTGGCCAGAGATAGACAGAGGGGGCAGAGTGTACGTGTCATGCCAAGAGGAAACAGAGGTCTTCTTGTGTGGCAGATTTTGAGTGGTTCCAAGTGTCTAGTCCTGTAACATGTTGCATAGAACTATACACACACACAGGCTGATGAGTGTATGCCCAGAGTGCTGGAGTGGACTGAGAGTCACCCCATGCTGGCATAAATCCTCCATTTCTGGTTTTGGGATTCACAGTAGCTATATGCTCTGTTGCCATGGGAAGAAGCTGGGCAGACTACTCTGTAGATTTTATGCTATTTTCGGAAAATTCTATTAGTCCATATTTTCCAATAATATCTTTAAAAAGTGTGATAAAGAAATATATGATTTCATAAAATGTATATTATGCTAACATTTTATGATCACTGCTTTGGCTAGTTTAAACTTGGTTTTCAATGGTATCTGTTCTTCCCAAAACTTGAAAGACAACAGAAAGAACAATACATGTCCTATTCAGTTTGTTTATAAGTAGTAATTCCAGGTAATTCTGACTTCTAAAGCACTGTCATAAAGAGTTGAGGCCATTACCAGCAAGGCCCAGATTTGATGTTAGAGCGTGCCTCCTACTGCTCTCCCCTCGGTTCTGCACAGTAGCTTGGAAATCTTGATTATCTGCTCTGTAAGCAGCCATTCAGGACCAAAATCCTTCTTCCTAGCACTGCACCTCTCCCTCTGAACTCACTTCTCTGGTATCAGGCTTTTACATAAGGTTGTTTCAAAGAATTTTGCTTAGGATACAAAAGCAGGTTTAAAAGTAATAATGTAAGTTTGCTTCCTCTAGAATATATGATACTCAACTTTCTGTATTTCAGGTCTCTTGCTATTTTGTTAACTTCTTATAGTGATGTCTGAAATCTCGGCTGATTTTGGGTCATGGCAAGTCTATGTAAATCATCTATAAATGGATTCATTATGGCTACTATTAAAAAAATTCGACACCTGAGCCTTTGGGCAAATAGACTATATAGAGAAAGTGTGGCCTAGAATAATGATTGACCTGAGGAGCTGTAAAAATATTCATTTTATGGTATTTTTGTCATCCTTCCTTAAAACTACTCACAGACTGGGCTGCTGAGAACAAAACCCGGGGCATAGGAGGGCATATCCCAGGGATGTGGTACCCTGAGGCTCCCAGGGATGTGGTACTCTGAGGGTCCCTGCATTTCCCCCTGTCACCATTCTCTGTCATTCCCCCTGTCATTCCCCCTGTCAACAATTTCTGTCACATTTTCCATGTGTTGCTGTATTCAAGCAGGTGAGATTGTCTGTGGTCCAAAGGTTTCTCATACAGAAGGTCTCATCATTTACATTTAGTGTCATAAAAGAATTAGAACGATCTGTTATAGGAACAGTGGGAAATGCTCCACAGGGATACATATTTGATTGACTTCTGAGAGGAAAGAGTTCAGGCTTCACCAGGCAGGAAGTGTCATTGTGTGGGGCCAGTGAATGCACAAGCAGATGGTACAGCTCTCGATGATACATGAGGCATTAGGTGCTCTTTTCTAATGTCCTCAGAAGTACACGGGGACCTGTCAGGGCTTCTCTGCAGTGGAAACAGCATGAATTGACTGGGCAGACCCATGTTCCCATTAATCTCTTCACTTATCTTTAAGCTGAGTGACTACAGAGAATAAAGAGCATGCCTGTCACACAGCACGTCCTGACGCATGTCTCTGATGTGGTGTTGAGCAGTGTACTGGCGGTCCTTGTTCATCTCTGGTCCTTTATGCTGAAATGTTTTTGTGGATGTGGATGCTGAAAGAGGAGCCATTCTTGCTTGATTTTCATGAGCCTGAAGACAGACTTTAATCTTTTTAAACACATACCCTCTAGAATGCAAGGCAGGATCCAACTTGAATATCTTGATTTTCCTTGCTTTCTTAGTTATCCTTAGAAGAGAAGCATTTTGTTTCTAAATATTTGCTACTACTTTAAAGATTGTGTATACAGATGCAGTTTCGTGTCACAGTCTCACTCTCCTGGTTGAATTTTCCCAGGGCCCTCAAACTGTATTATTGTCTTTACAGTGACATTATCATGGTTCCTAGTGACAAATGAGTAACCTAAGACTCAGCAGGCCCACAGCGGGACTAATAATGTACAAGCCACATGCAATCAAATATTAGTATTTCCTCATTTTAATAATTTACACTAGCCAGTTTATAATAATCATACATGCTAGCAAGTATTCTATCAGAGCCCTTTATCCCAGTCCTACCGGCTGATTTTGACCATTTGTCTTTTGAATATTGTCTACAAAATGTAAATCTCTTCTTAGTGGACGTATAATTCTTACTGCAAGTGAAGCCCATTTGTACTTTTTTTCTTTTGTAGCTTCATACTTTTGCTGTAAAAGATACTGACACTCGTAGATAGCAGAAAGAATGCACACATGATGGACACCATCACCCAGGGCAAAACTGTGGTGACTTGAATCTTTGTTTCTCATTCTCAGGCAATGAGAATTCTTTTGCTATATAGTTTATTTAAAAAATTCACTGTTACTTCCTACATTAATCATTACTGAGAGTTACTTGAAATTTAACAGCATCTATATATATGATGTCAAATACCTTTTGATGGATTTGGATGAGGTAGAGTAGTGCCCACCAGTTGGGGTAATCTGAAGTTACTACCAAGGAGATATTATTGCAGAGAACCGTGGGGATTATCACTTGGAGTGTCCACTAATTTAAGTGAGTTGTATCATGTTGCTTAAACTTCTCAGGTGATACTGGTAGTTGTAATGACATTAGAACGAAAGCAAAATAACATTTCAACCTGTCATTATTTCATATTGCCCTGTTAATTTTGATGGTAGTAATTGGAGTTTTATGAACTGCTTCCTTTTTTAAATTAATGTCTGTAAAAGAAATCTACAGGTTTCACGAGTTGTTCCTGAAGTGTCACCTAATATAGGATCTCATAAGGAGATTTGACTTTCTCTTGTAAAATCATATTACTACCACTCTGTCATTAATTCTAGTTCAGATCTATCTATCTATATATTTTTAAAAATTTCATTCTTTTTGATACTGGATCTTACTGTCTATTCCTATCCGGGCTGAAATTCTCTATGTAGACCAGGCTGACTTTAAACTTACCTGCCTCTGTGTCCTCAGTTTTGGGATAGAGGCCATGGTCAGCTCACCCCACTTGTCAAGCCATTTTTAGTTAACAATGTTACATGACTCTAAGTTAAGCCATTTCTAAACCGTGATACGTCCTTTACATTTTCATGAGAAAGTTAATATGTCAAAATGACCATTTTGCTGAGAATATAAAAATTTCGTTATAAAGCCACAGTTTGGAAAATGACTTCATATTTAAGTATCAGAGAAATCAAAATGATGAGTTTCCTTGACTACAGACTACTGAAAGACTGACAGAGAGAAAACAGAGGTGGGACAGGCTCTTGTTTGCTGCACGGTCTCCAGTCAGAGAATTCTGAGCTCCAGTTTTGCCATCACACTTGAGTTTCCTGGGAATTGCTTTGCTAGGCTGAGTATACGACGTGGTCTTTGTTGTGAGTGTGGAGTAGAGATGCAAGTGTCTCAGACAGTTAGGGGCCTTACGTGGAGCCTGAGTCGGCTCTGCGTGCGGCATGGAACAGTCAGCAGTGGAAGGTGCCATGAGCATCTTTTTGCTGTTATTAAAGTGAAAACATGAAGGTGACTGTGAGGCTCTTAGTCCATTACATTCTTCTTTATGTTTATAATCAGAACTGGCACCACAGAACTCATCGTGGCGGTTTAAAGTGAATCTCCCATAGTCTTCTCTTGCATGTGCTACATACTGGGTGCCTGGGACTTTCAAATTGCTTTCAGTTTTGTTTCTCCTCACATTGTGGCAGATAGATATGTCTGTTATGGTAAATTCTCAATGATTATGAGATTCAGCCAGTCCTCAGTCTCCACTTGGTCCACAAGTGTCCCCAGATGCCTTTTCCAAGTAGTCACTACTTCTAAACGAGTTATATTAGTGTTGCTTAAATAATAACTAGGATTCCATTGTCTTCTCCTCATCCTCCATATTTCATGCACAGTATATGAAAAGAGGACTTGGTGCTAGTCACGGAGCTTCATAATTAGAAATCACCAGGGATACATGTATGCATACTTATAATATGTGGTTTTGAAACACATTCATATTTTTTCTTGCATTTTTACTTGAGAAAGAATAGCACACCTCCCCTGGGCTATGTCTGGTTGTTTAAAACAGGATAGGAACGGATTTCCACAGAGTCTTCCTGCTCAGAATAAGGCCAGGAAGGAATTTTCACCTCTACTTTGCAGGTGAACAGTCCGAGGTTTTCTGGTAAGACATTGATGCCTCTCAGTGATGCTAGGAAGTAGTCAGGGGAGACCCACGCACAGCTCTTCTGACTCAAAACGCATGTCTTAAGTACTAACATGATTTTCTGTTGCTTAGCATATAACTAGTACCTGTACATTTTAATTTATTCCTCTTACATGGGAATTTAAAATGCCATATTTTTTTTCCTGCTTCCATTATTGTAGTTTTGAATGATGATTCATCAGCGCAATGGCCTATTTAAGTGAACCACAATAGCTTGGGTAGGAAGGAAAAAAAAGATCCAACACACTCAGGAATGGAAAGCAGCCATCTTTTTATAGCTAAAATTGCAAACATCTGGCAATTACTCTGTTCTACCTCCCCTCAAAAGAGAAGAATTGTCCCCTCAACTGGAGCCTGCTGCTGGGTTTAATCAAGGCAGCTATGCAAGCCTTAAGGAGCAATAGGTTTTGATTCAAGGAGGCCATTGCCTCACCCACTTGGATGGACAAGGTTTAGAAAACACGCTGCTTAATGTTCCCCATATGCTACTGTGTTACATAATGATATTAATGGTAGCATGACAGTTAATAACTATAGTAAACCAGCCTTGCTATTCAGCCCAGCTTTCTTGTGTGGCTCTCTAGGCAGCTGTCGTATTTGGAATGTTTACTGTCAGGTCAATTTCACCTCTCTTTATCTTCTTAAGCCTTTTGTATCCTGGGTCAAAGAGTCTACTAAATTAACCCAGCTAATAGTCTCTGACTTGATTGATTGTAAAGCAGTCTAGGGACATTGAAGGGACAAACCCATGTCCTTTGACTGCTTGGCATTGCCCTTTCAGTGAAACATTTGTCTGCTACATTCATTTTGCCCTCCTTCCCCACCCTGATCTCTTCTTCTGATCATTGTTTATGAAACTACTTCTTCCTTGACTGGCAAAAGTCGTCTCTGTGGGCAAGGGAAGTGAGAGAGGCTGGTGGTTTGCAATAGATGCTGAGAATGGGGACTTCCTCATCTTTCTTTTTCTCAGAGCTGATCCGAGTGTTCACTTTGGCCCTGGCAATGCCTTTTCCTTTCTGTTCCCATGTGTCTTTCTCATCCTCTGGGTATCTGAAGGTTAGAGGTGTACTTCACCTTTCATATTTCGGGCTGTTCCCACTCATCACAGGGGATCATGGGAAAGATTTTAGTTATCATTGAACAGTGTGGTAGGAACAGAAATCAAGGTTCAGTGGCATGGTGGTTCTCAAAAACAGTCTCACATACTAAAAATAGGTCTTAGTATTGTGCTGCCTGAAGTCATAGACTTCCAGTGCGGCCTTTGAGAGTTTTATTCCCCTGATGTTTCTTCCTTTTCCTTGGTACTACTGCATTGAATGATCAAAGCCAGAGCTTTCTCCCTGACTTTACTAGACCATTCAAAATGTTCCAGTGAAATTAGCTAACACCTCATCAAACTAAGTCCAATTTGGGAAGAGTGAATGGGCAAAGTTTCTAGCTAAAGAAAATGAAGGAAGGGGTGGGGACTTTAAATAACCTAAAGAGCACAGGTTATTCAACACAGTTATTCCATATAAAGCCAGATAAAATGATGGTGTCTGTACTATCAAAGTGAATATCCTCACTTCTGTCTGTCCTTGTCCATTCGGCAGTCATTGCCTTGTTCTGGGTATGCATCTTCAGCTTGAAATACTTTATTATAAC
This sequence comes from Grammomys surdaster, assembly GCF_004785775.1. Classification (NCBI taxonomy): domain Eukaryota; kingdom Metazoa; phylum Chordata; class Mammalia; order Rodentia; family Muridae; genus Grammomys; species Grammomys surdaster. Next base: position 1,948,886 of record NW_021605585.1, on the reverse strand, counting down.
CAGTATTGTCGCCATGACATTTTTCCTTAATTAACCCCTCAGAAAACATTACACAATGCTCCATTCCATATCTCACTTTTACCCACGACTTATGGTTTACAAACTCTTTCTTAAAAAAATTATTTATTTACTTTATATCCCAATATCACATTCCCTCTTCTCCTTCCAGTACCCCCTCATGGGAGTCAGCAAACGTGGACCCTTGGATGCTCTCATAGACTGAATCACCAACCAAAAATCTAGCATGGGCTGGATCTCTGTCCCCTGCACATATATAGCAGATGTGCCACTTGGTCTTCATGCGGGGCCCCCAATAACTGTCCCTGAATCTTGCCTACCTGCCCGTGGATCCCATTCCCCTATGTGGTCCGCTTTGTGTGTTGACAATGGGAGAAGACGCACCTAGTCCTTTGGTGGCTTGATATAAACTCTTAATAATACAGACAGTATTGTGTTTCAGAGTCTAAATGTCTACTCTGGCTGTGTATCCAGAATTCATGTGAGAGCTGAAGTTCCTTCCACTCAGGTGGAGAATACTTGACTATCATGTGCAAGGCCCTAGAGTATTCAATCCTTACACCATAGCAAGGTATCAACAGCAAAACCAAAGCAGCTATCAAGACTTCCACTTTCTGTTATTTCTAATCTGGCCATATATTATAATTTGGGATGGGCATTAAGTATTAAATAGTTTCTTTATACAAAGCTGCATATAGGCAGGCTGGTCTAGAAAGTTTGAAATTTCTGGCCATGCTTTCGGTTATTACTTAAAGCTATAAGTACCTGCCGTTGAAAAAAGAAATGAAAACCAAAACGTTAGCCCTCAGATCTCAGCAGCTGTTTCCCAGATCTTGTTGCTTGTGACCTCTGTCTAGTTTCCAGTTGTAGATCTCCAGTTGTAGATCTGGAGAAAAGGAATGACATAGCAACAGGACACCACAGAATGCAGATAGTTCAGAATGATACACCGTTAGAATTCGTTCTTCAACCTGGCTGCTGCAGAGAGAGCTAACGCTCAATGTTTTCTATCATTGGATACATGGAACATAGTGTATGGCCGTGTTGGCTCTACCACTGAATACACCGAGCATAGTGTATGGCCAAGCTGGCTTGTTTTATGTCAACTTGATGTATGCTAGTGTCCCCTGAAAGGAGGGAAACTCAACTGAGAAAATGCCTTGGTGAGATCCAGCTGTAGGCAGCATTTTCTTATATCCTGATTGACTGTGGGAGATGCTATCCCTGGGCTTGTGGCCTTTGCTTTTACAAGAAAGCAGGCTGACCAAGCTAAGAAGCAGCATTCCTCCCTGTCCTCCCCTTAGCTCCTGCTTCGGGCTTTCTGCCCTATTGAGTTCTAGGCCCAACTTGCTTCTATGATGAACAGTGGTGTGGAAGTGTAAGGCAAACAAACTTCTTCCTCCTTACATTTCTTTTGATCATATTGTTTCATTATAGCAGTAGTACCCTTAACCACAACAGTGGCAAGACATGGGTGCAGCCTTCAGCTATCACATATGAATAATAATGATTGGAAATTATTAAGGTGGTTTTGTTTAAATATATACACTGTTATTCTTCAATGTACTAATACTTGAAAAAATAGAGAGAAAACATTAAAATGCTATGTACAGTTTTAATAACACATATTTAGTGTTTATTTCCTAACGAAAACAAAACCCATAGAAACTCCTTGAAGTTTCTAGACGTAAGAGTAGTTATATGCTACCCTCTCAGGGACATGCTTTTGGCTGCTTTGGTTTGGCCTGCTCTTATGGTAGAGCTGACAGCATGTTTTCTTCATAGCCTCATACACTATTAATAGTAAGTTAAAGGTATTTTCCCATTTGAAACCTGCTGCTACCTAAGTCTATCTTTGGTCCTTGTTCTCCCCTTATAGATTGCAAAAACACACAACCTAAGCTCTTTTCCTCACCCATTTATGCCTATCACACTCGTCATGTCTTTCTTGCTTTCCTTTGGGTAGTTCTATTACAAGGCTGCTAAGGATGTGATGATTTTATCTATCCTGTCCGAGAAATGATGTGGGATATTGCAGAATTGCATGCAATGTAGAAAATGTAGGTAGAAAATTGCAAGCTTTCAAAGAATTCTTGTTTACAAACAGTCAAGTGACAAGAAGCAGGTGTTCATGTTCTCTGTACTATGTTCTCACTTATGGGACTGTCCTGTATGGTGTAATTGTAGCTGATTATTCTCCATGATATATTTTAAAATCCCCTGGATTTTGCTTCAAAATTAATATAGTCTCTAAAGTCAGGAAAGGAAAACATGAAGTTGAACACATTCTTTGGTTTGAATTGATTAGGAAAAGGAGATCTTATAGCTGAATACATAATTTGGAACCTAAATCAGAACCCAAGTAAGTATAGTGAAAAAGAAGGGGGTGTGGGGTGGTGGCGGTGGTGGTGGGGAACTAGCATTCAAAGTAAGTAACAGTAAGTAAATGTAAGGTTCAAGAAAGGTTTCAAAATTGCCTGTGTGGTAAGTTTTTGGATGTTTAAACACTTGACCTAGGTTATCTTGTTTTTGAGTTTAGCTATCTCTTAGTACTTTTAATTATCATTTTCTCTTTATGAAAACAGGATAATTATGTCTTCCCTCTGTCTGTGTCAATCACTTGTGTTTTTCACATTATAGTTGCACCCACCAGGACTTGTGTGTAGAGGACAAAATCCACACGCTGGCTGAGAAGTAGTCACATTTTTGGAAACTCGTGTGATCACAGCACAAAACAGCAGTAGCTGTCACCCTCTGACACTTTGGTGATTTGGTCTTTGGTGTGTTTGGAGCATTTTCCATCTGTAAACACCTGGAGCCGAGGCATGATGAGGATACCTTCTTAAAATGAAGGAAAATCTCTGAAGCAACCCGTGAAAATAGAGACATATAGATTTTTATGTGTTCCAGAGTTCATTCATTGAACAATTTGAAACACACACACACACACACACACACACACACACACACACACACACACACCAGGTCTCTTAGCTTCTGAATGACTTTATTCTTTCACAGAGCTGCAGACATAATTCCATGAAATAGAGAACTTTTCTGAGACATATTTTGCTAATGGTAAATTTTAAGCTTTTTTTTTCTGATCAAGTTTCTGTGTGTTGAACTAATCCATATATAAATGTTACTAGTTTTATAGTGAAATTACCATCTGCCATTATGTCATCTCATCTTTCAAAACAGTCAAGCTGAGACTGGGTCCAAATCTTGGCTAAGCCTATATCTGGGGTCTGTAGAGAATCTTGATTCTTTTATACAACTTATTTGGCACATGTTGTCATGCTATTAGGTGGAACTGATGTTAGAGTGGAAGAAGAATAAAGCTGGCCGGAGGATAGAGGCTTGAGGAATGACGGATACCATGTAGTTTTGTGCCATCAGCCCACCCTTACTGCCACCCCTTACTCATTGAAGAGCTGTGGTTTCTCCTAACTACTAGGGGCCTTTTAAAGTTTGGCTTTGTTCTGGCCGGTACTCCTAGATTTCCTTCCTGAATGCTCAATATAAAGGATGTTGGGTAAGGCAGACCTATCAGGCTTAATGCTAATGTTTTGTCTTAGCCTCACTGACTAGGAGGTGGCATGCAGCCAGATAGGCTGAACAAGACATCAGGTAGGTTGTAGAAATGAATGAAAATGGACAAAACACATCTGTAGTCACCATAGTCACTAAACAATGGGCTAGTTTCCTCAGTTGTAAGCACAGTGGGACAGAAAAACTCAGCTTCCTTTCCATCCAGCTCTAAACTATAGGAAGGTGCGGTTCATCTTCAGAAACTGTTTAAAAATTATTTACTCCTGAAAGACATGGAATCAAATTGTTCTCATGAAACACGAATTTAGTTGTATTGTGAACTTGACCTTTCGATGTCTGTTCTGTGTTCCCTGTAAGCAGGCCTGTGGGCTCATGCTTTACTTGCTCTTTCTCCAAAACCTATGGTCACATTCTTAAGTGTATCTAGTTTACTAGTGAGCCCTCATTAAGTATGTTCCAGGTGCTTATTATATCATTTTTATAGCATTGTTACAACTTGGCACTAACATTTCTTGTTTTGAAACAAATTAAATGGAAACTTAGATAATAAACAAGCTATCCAAGGTTTTGTGGCTTATAAAAAACTGAGACTTTGATTTGAATACAGCTATGTCTAAATGCCAGTTCCATAGTCTAATGTTCTGACTTACTTGTAAAATCTGTATAAGAATATTTTGTTGAATGTGCATACACATACATACCAAACTTTAGCTAACTGTGTGCCTATAAGTAGATGGCTATCAAAATAGGAGAGGTCCAAATTTGTTTATGAAAGAGTGTCCAAGTGGAACCCAGCCACGACAACTTCAATTTTGATAAAAATTAAAACCTTAATAAGAATGAGTGAAATTTGAGTAATAGAAGTTCACATTGATGGTGAAGGAAACTGTAGGCCTGGCGTCTCTTTACAGATGTTCTATGTACGGATGGATGATCCTATGTGAACTTGCTCTGAAGCTGTGACTGTAGAAAAGTTAATTGAAAATGTTTGTTTAGAAATATTGTAACTGTGTGTGTGTTCTTGTGTGCTCATACTTTTGTATGTGTTTCTGTGTGTCTTTACAACTAATGGAATTCAGTTCTCTTTTCGACACTTGACTTTTGTTGATTACATTCATGTCAACAAGCTTGTTACTTCTACCTCCAGAACATACCTTGTGAGCCCAATGAAAAATTCCAGGTTGACTTTTCAATGAAGAAATTGATAGAATAAGTAGATAAAGTGGCTGTTTCTTTCCTTCTGTATTAAGAAAATATCAACCCAGGATAGTAATGATCCCACTGAGAATCTTTATTCCTATCTTATATATTTACTCTTTTGCTGCTTGAATTCTTGGTCTGCTCAGAGGTCTCTTTTTGTAAGACCCTCCTATCCCTTCCTGAAGTTTTAACCACTCAGGTCAATGGGTGGCCAAGCAGAATCGGAACCTCAAGCAAAGGGTAGAGCTCAAGCTTAGCACTTAGTCGTACACACATTGAGCAAACACACAGAATTTCATGTTTTCTGATATGAACTGGGGATGATTTGAACAGAAAGCTGTAATCTTTGCCTGGATCCTTATAGTAGAAAAGAAATGAAAAATTAAAGCCCGACCAAGAAGAATCTTAAGAGTCCTTATTCAAGATGGAAAGATTAATTCAGAACTTTCCCACTGGTGATGTAAGAAACTATTGTTCTAATGAGTGACTTGGAACTCTGAAAGAAGTACATTGCAGTGTACCAGCTACTGCAGGGATGAGTACTAGGCACCCAGCATAGCCCCTGTCTTAAAGGAGGATAAATCTTTTGACTTCATATGGAACAGAGCTCATGACATTTTTATCTATAGCAGTGAGAGGGTTAAGAAAGTCCATCATTTTATAAGAGGCCCAGCGATCTTGTATGAGCCATGTCAGGATGTTGACTGCATGCTGTCTTTGCTGATCACAGTAATCGGGTCATAAGAGAAAGAGAAGTAATAGAGTGTCTCTTAGCAACCAACCCCAGGAAAAGAGAAAATTACTCAAACGAAGCCATTCAGCCAGGGAAGTAGAAAGAAAAATACTCTGAAAGTCTGAACATGCTCAAGTTCTGTCTTCAATGCAGCAGACAGAGGTGGCGGGCTGGGGTGGGTGTGTTAGTAAGAAAAATCTGTGAGAAATTGAAATGTTCTCTCTTTCTCTTTCCTTCTGTCCCCTGCCTTCTCAACCTACAAGATATAGAAAGGAAGAAAGGGTGAGCCAGGCATAAAAGAAACCTTGTCATCTACTACAGGACCTGGGAGATTGAGGCATGAGAGAAGAGGAACTATACATGTGTATGCATGCGTGTGTGAGTGTCCATGGAAGTGCTTATGCATGCCTGTGCCTGCATTTGTGTGATATATTTGCATGGGCCTACTTGTATACTCCTGTGTGTGCAGAAGTGCATGTGTGTGCATAAACACAAACACATGTGCGTGTGCAAGTGTGCATAGCAGAGGTGTGCAGCACAGGTTCATTTGGCCAGTTTGACCTGGCAGTGATGATCTGAATTCCTTTTCAGAGGGAGGAATGTGAAGTCTATGATTCCTTTCCCCAGACTGGCTTTTCCCTCTCTGCATACTAATTGGCTCTGTAAATGTGTAGGTCCCAGCTGTGCAGTTATTGATCCTTGTTCACTTTGTTCTGTGATAGTCACTTTTAACCCCTCCCTTTTTCTTACAAATGTCAGTAAGAGCTACATTTGGCACAGACAGTTGTGCATGCACACATATATGTAATTAGAAATGAGAGTTTCTTCACACAGGATTTTAAGTTCTATGCTCTACACTGTACTTTCTCTTGTTTTTATTTTAAAGTGCTGGGGAAGCCCACTAAATTGATACTATGATCCTTCATGGGTATCTTTTCACCACTGATGAAAGTATCGTGTAAATTCAGTATTTGTCTTACGTTTTGATTTGATCAAAGTGTTACAAAGCAAGTTCAGTCATGGGGAAGAATTCTTGGAGAAAACTATGGTATTCAGAGTCACAGTTATTTTATTATATTTTATTTTATTTTTTCTGTTAAGTAGCTGTATCCTAAGATCTTAGCTGTCTTCAGTTTATGGAAGTAAACCTAAGGCATTTCATCTGTACTATCAGTGTTTGAAAGCGAGTCACAAGGTAGCCAGGAATCACTGGGCTGGGTAATGTCATAAGTCCCTCCTGTTTGTAACATACTGGAATTCAGAGCTAGAAGAGGCCCTGGAAACCATTTAGTCTTATGTGTTTCTAAGATTCAATTTAAGAAAAACATTCATTGACTTCTGATTCTCTTTAAGACTGTTATGAACTAATGTTTACAACCAGTTTGATAGGGAAATAATCCATGTATATGTATGTATTATATATATATATATTATATATAATATAAATATATACATACATATGTCATTTATATAGTAATATATTTATCTTTTCCTGAAGGTGTGAATGTGTGTGTATGCGTGTGTACATGTTCGTGAGTGCACGCACCATCTCTCACATTTGTATGACCTTCAGTAAAAGATGCAGCTTGTTTAAAACTATGTATAATGGAGAATTCAACATGGGGAAAAACAGAAAAGAGGATTTGACTAATAGTCTCATGGTTACGTAAGTATAGCAAGAGGAAGCCTTTGTATCAGGCCCCTGGACATGAGAATATTTGGAGATCATGTTTGTTAGTTCATAGCGAGAGAGAGTCTTGGTGATCTAGCACAGCAGGTAAAATATATGTTGAAAAGGGAAACTAACTAACTTTCTTTCTCTCTTCCTTCCTTCCTTCCTTCCTTCCTTCCTTCCTTCCTTTCTTTTTTTTCTCTTCCCATGAGTTTACTTCAGTGACCTCACACTCATACACTCATCAGGTTTGACCTTTTTCTTTATCACTTAACATATTCTGTCCCGTATTAGCCCGCCTGACCCATTGCCAACTGCTTGCTGGCAAGGTGGATTTTCATTAGTAGTGGGCAGTATAACTGGCTCTTGGAAAACATTCCTGCATTTAAAAAAATGCAAATGTGTTCTTGAAGTTAGAAGAAAATAAACAAAGACATACAAATTAATCCCTGTTGTCTTTTTGTAGCAAATGACAATTGAATTTTGTTGCTGATTTTCTTTTTCCTTAAGGCGGGAATTTAATTTGATTGTATTTTTTAGTAGTTTCTCGGCCACAGAAATACCCTGTCAGTGAGTATGCTGGCCATCCTCTCAATGATGTCACCTTCTGAGCCAGCCTGAGCTTTGTCATTAAGTGAGGATTAGCTGCAGCCTGTTGTGGCTGTACCTCTCTGCTCCGCTAGTACCTTTTGGTGAGGATGCTCCAAGTTCTCATATTTCTAACACTACTGTCCAGAGTTTCTATTCTTATTCTGTCTCTAACATTATATTAACAGTAACAGAGGCCAATAAAACCTCTCAATATTGCACGGTGTCTTATAATGCACGCAGATAGCCATTACTTTATCTGATCTTTAGGACTCTTTGATATCGACATGCCAGGAGTTATTCTCATTTTATGGAGATTAGGCTGAGTGTGCACAGCTGTTTCTACATAGTATCACTGGCTATAAAAGTACAGAGTGGATGACCAGAAAGGTCAGTGTCTAGAACCTGAGCTATAGATTATGAAGGAAAAGTGTAAACTCCTTAAAATTTGCAGCTATACTCTTTCACCTTTTACAATACTAGCCACATGATATGACTTAGAAAATGAGATGATGATGATGATAACGATGATGATGATGATGATGATGATGATGATGTGGGTAGACGTCCTAAGTTCTACTCCAGGCTGCTGTTGAATGAGGTTCTGGCCCATGGCTGCCTCTCCAGGCCTTCTCCATGATAGGTCTCTAAGCAGAGTGGAACCTCTGTTCAAAACACCTGCTTTTGATGGGCATGTTAAGTGACATACATTCATGTAGCTGTTACAAAGATAAGTTTCTGTTATTAGGAAGATTTGCTATTTCCTTGAAGGTTTCAAGTGCCTAAGCCTATCTTGGATTATTTTTTCTTGAGAACATTAGGCACATGTGAAGATTTTTATAAGGTCAGTAAGGCAAATTTACTTAAAGAAACCCACACTTTATTTTTGTAATTTGACAGCTCCTGTTTTTATAATTCTTTGCTCATCAATACATGCCTATAGTTTTCTTAAAGGTTTATTTTTTTAACTGTGTGCAGCTGCAAGTGCTTGTTCTCTAAGAGACAGAAGGAAGTCTAGGATCTCCTGGATTGGGGCTACAGGCGGCTGTGAGCCTTCCGGTGTGGGTAATGGGCACCCAACTTGGTCTTCAACACAGAGCAGTAGGAACATTTAACTGCTGCATCAATTTTTCATCCTCAGACAGGTCTGTAATTTTTAGAATAGGCAACTAAGGATAGACATAATTTTACATTTTCATTTACTATGGTAGAATAAGAATCTAGCCCAGTATTTTTTAGCAGTGGTTTATTAAAGTTATTGAGGTGACATACTTATTCGAATCATTATCGCCTTGTTACTGGCCATATGTATCTTTCCTATCGTGACCATAGTCAAGCTCTTCATAGGTATATTTCCTTTATGGGGAAATGTACTGGAGGAATTCAGGTGTTTCCTGCCTGCTTCCCTGAGCCAATACTCTATAATGCAGGGCAGCTTTGGTAGGATATTCAGAACTGATTAGATTAGAAGGTTTTATGTACTGGAGGAGGTTGAGATGGTTGCACAGATTTTTCTCTTAGCCATACCCACTGATTTTAAACAATGAACTTATGAGATTTGGCAGTTCCTGATATAATATCCTCTGTGGGCGGGCCTGGGAGTGTCTAGCTCAGTAATAGAATATTTGACAAACAAGTGTAAGGTGGTGGGTTCACATCCCATCCTGCGTAAATAAACCAGAGGAAAATCACACCGTTTGTGTTTTGTGTCTCACATACTTTCATTGAGCTGTGGGATGGATTCTAAGTGAGCAAATAGACAAAAATTAGTTGACATGCAGGTCTTTAAAACTGCTTCTGTTCCTGTGACAAGCCCAGACTCCCCTTCTTGGTATCACTGTTTTAATAATAGTAAACAGACTTATAATAAACATTTTTGAGTATTAAGTATGTTCTAGACATCATTCCAAATCCTCTTCTCTCAATTCTCACATTAATTTTAATAAATTGTTTTGTTAGTGTTTTTCACTTGATGCTGACTTACCCTTATCATGGACACAAAAAGTATAAGGCAAGGAAACACAGGAGCCAGACTGAAGTCTTCTAGGTGTTGATATTTCTTAGGGTAAGCATAGTTCTGCTCGTGAGGCTGAGATCAGAACTACTGTTTGAGCTGTCATTTTAGAATCCTCCAGAAGCAAGATGGAAAGGATTGCTACAGCAGGCAGCAGAGACCAGGCTTCATGAGGGCTGTGACCTTCTCCTCAGCTGTCTGGTTCTTGAAGACCAGGAATCTGGCACACAGTTGGTATACATTAATTTCAGGCTCCAAGGAACTGATGCATGTTTGACTGTTCCGAGAGGGTCTACTTAATTTTTGAGAAATTCTGTTCATCTGTAATCAGCCTAGAGTTCTCATAGGATTTCTGCTAATATAAAATCTTGTATGGTATTAAAATAGAACTGTGCAACTTCGAAGATGTTAATACATTTCAAATTGTGTTGATCTGATTTATTGTTTTCTTGTTCTGATAAAGATAGGGGACTAGTCCTCTCTGTTTAGTGATTAAGTCACCCGCCACCTTTTTCTATTTTGGTCGTTGTGGTAATACATGTTTCCTGGAAAATTCCCCCCACCCCCTGTTCTATTAATACAGTGAAAGGGGGTTACAGCCGTGACTCACCCCAGGAAATCAGCCGTCATTTGCTTCCTCAATCTCACAAACAGTCCAGTCCCCATGCACACAATCAACGGCTTCTGCAAATGGGTTGCTTTAGAGTTCTTAAGAAAGCTCTAGAAAATACAGTATTTGTGGTTGACTCTGTGCTTCCTGTGCTCATGGGGAATGTACAAAAGTTCATGTTTTGCTTCTCAGTGTTCTTGAAATCCTTGCCTAGCTAGATTAGTGATATTGTTTCTGGTAGAAGACCTCTGACCTGATTTCGAGCAAACATTCCAGGAGCACATCCTTGCAAAGTTACAGCTCAGTGAAGGCCTTTTAGCAGTTAGGGTCCAGAGGTCAGACTTCAGTGTAGATGAGGTGTGTGCCAGCTTAGTGTTCCACTGTCACTCCTCTGCTTACTTTTCAGTGATTGGACAGGACCATTCATTAATTCTCCCCATGTTTCTTGGTGTCACTGAGTTCTAGCACTGTTCTCCTCATGAACTTGTGACCTGCTCTCAGGAAGCTTCCGCTCAAGTGAATGTGACTTTTATTACACATTTAACTATATGTCTAGGGATTTCAGACTATGAGCTCATCCTAAAGGAGTCCAGCCTCAGGTGAGGTGTATAAAGGATGGATAGTATAAGCTTAGTTATTTTAATTCTGTCCTGTGCTCAGCACCAATTTCATCTAGAAATTCATTTAAACACAGAAATGGAGTTTAACCATGTGTTTCTGTAGGATTTTTATTTTCCACTTTTACTTATAATTTATATTCTTTATTAGCTGCTTCTTTGGTTGTATTACTGTGTGAATTTTTCCTGAATCAGAAATGTCTCCTTTTGATATTACCCTTCCCTGCCTTTCTTTCCTCCTGGTACAGTGAGGGACAGATAGTAGCTGTTCACTGTGTGGGGAATGCTAACCATGTGGTTATTTGACCAGTGAGTGAACTTCTCTGGACCTCTGCTGTAGGGAAGGGTAGAGGAGCAGTTTCAGCTTATTGTGAGGTTCGGGATTATATGTAAGAGTCTTTTAATAGTGCCTGCTACTTAGTAAGCACTTACTAAATGCTATCATAAATAAATGATCTTTCTACTACTTATAAAACAGCCACATAGCATTTCCTTCTAGGATTTCTTCTTTCTTTTATGATGGCTAGAGAAGAGCCGTGCAGTCTAGGAGTTTGTATCAGCTTTCTTTGTATAGGAACCCAGATGTAAATATGCTGTTTCAGTTATATAGATCTCATATTTTTATATGATTGCTGACAAAACATTAAATAAGAATTATGCTATCATTTTCTCTAGATGTCAATTCCTGCTCTCATTAAAGTCACAGTTTATCTGATACTGCCGACTCCAGTTCTGCCTGCCGTAATGTTAAGTACTGTCATCGTTTGATGGTCTCGCTTGACCTTTGGGCATTGGTGCTGATCCTTCCTTCATTGTATCTATGAAAACAACAACTTAGACATCCCATTCCTTCCTCCCTGTGTCTTCTTCTAATATAGAAAACCTTTGTTTAATGAGGGGTGATAGAGGCTTGTAATAAGAAATACCCCCTTCCATTCTTCCAAGTCCAAGCTTGAATGTGTTCTCTGCCTACTCAGATGTCACACAGTTAGGTGGACAGACGTTTGCATGTGTAATTTTCAGAAATCTTCTGTTGTACATTGAATATTTGCCTGCGTGATTGGTGCTGCATAGGACTCAAGAGTTTTTTTCTCATGATGTCAGACTTGAGAGTCAATAGTCAGTGTGTTCTAGGTCAAGCGATACACTCTGACATGAGGGTGTTTTGCTTTGGACTTTTCAGAAGAAAATTTGCATGCCTGGAGGGAGATCAGATTTGGAAGATGCATGTTTAAGTCTTCAAATATAAGTAATACTACAGTGGGTTTGTATTTGTTAGCCCAGCAATCTTTATAGTACTTTGCATTGCAGTTATCTCTGCCTGTTGATTATTGGTCCCTGGAGAATACAATGTTAGAGTTGAATCCCTAACTCCAGGCCCTATGTCTGCCACTGCACATTTCCCACAGTACCTAACAATATGTGGAGAACTCAATATTGTCTTCCTGTCATGTGTCACTTGTCATGTTGGCAGTCTGAGCACACAGATACTTTTTATATTCATCTTTAATGGCCACAGGTCACTGTTTCCTGTGTGAGTATACCACAATGCCTAGCAGGCTGTAGATGCTGGAAGATTATTAATTCACCAAGTTATAGAAATGACAGATGATTCATTTTTCTGGGTGTGGAAAAGTCTAATGTGGTACTAGAGGGACCTTTCTAAGTGTCTTAGTTTAAGCTGATGACATAGTAAAGAGAATCATGCCTGTTCTGGACACTGATATAGAGTGCTTACATTGTATCACAAGATAAAGCACTCAAAAGCCTCATAGTTTTCCATGACTTTGTAAAAGGTGATGGAATCTAGGCAACATCTGTTGGGAAGAACGGACAGTGAGGATGCTGCTCTTCTGACTGTAGAAATTAGAAAAAGCTCTCTGGAGATGCATTTCTACTGAGTCTTCATGAACAGCTTTTTCGGGATAGGAGTGAGACTAGGAAGTGACTGAATCAGCGGGGAAGCCTCACTGGATCCAGGGACTGCTGTCCAGCCTGAGGGAGCTGCTGTGTTGCCAGATGTGGTGCTTACTTTCCCCTTTCTATCAGGAACTGTCTGCAGCACCTTCTTCAAGCTGTCTCTACCACCATTCCCATTACTCCTTTTGCTTGCTAAAATTTGAATACTTGATAATGATTTATAAAAATTATATTCCATCTGTGTCATGTTAGCCACCTGAGCAAAATGATACCTTCTAAAATCCGTAGCACGAGTCTGAGAGAGATGTGACTCCTTTTCCTGAAAGAAGTTTGTTTGACATTTGTTTGTTCATAGTGTTGTGTGATCCTCCATTCAACCTATTTAAAAAAAAGATTTATTTATTTCATGTATATGTGTACACTGTTTATTTTATGTATATGAGTACACCGTCGCTGTCTTCAGACAAACCAGAAGAGGGCATCGAATCTCATTACAGATGGTTGTGAGCCACCATGTGGGTGCTGGGAATTGATCTCAGGACCCCTGGAAGAGCAGTCAGTGCTCTTAACTGCTGAGCCATCTTTTCAGCCTCTGTTCAACCTTTTAAAAAATTATCTTATTATATCTATGGAACTTGTGCCTGCATATAGCTATGTCTATGAACTATGCCAGTGCCTTTGCTTTGAGGCCAGGAGAGGTTGTTGGATCTCTTCAGACTAGAGTCACAAATAGAGTTGTCAGTTGCCATTTGTCTGCTGGGAATAGAACATGGGGGGGTAGAAAGAATGGCCAGCATTCTTAACCACTGAGCCACCTCTAAAGACCCTCTTTATCATTATTGTAGAGAAATTTCTGAACTTAAGACTCAGCCTACATAGTTTCAATATAAGCCCCTTGTTGTAGTAACTGTTCCATCAGGATGCCTGGTATTGTGTCCTGAGGATGTTCAGGAAGTTCAGGAAGTAAAACAGCCTGGGAACTCTGATGGAGTTCCTCCTGGGTCTGGAGTCTTCTTGATTAAGAATTTGATGGAGGAGCCAATTATTGTGGTATACTCCTGCAATCTCAGGACCTGGGAGGCCAAGGCAGGAGAGAGCTACCAATGTGAGGAGTCTGTATTTGTTTTGTTAAAAGACTTATAGATGATGAAAAATGTCATAGGCATACAGTTTGCTCTTCTGTTTTAAGACAGGTAGCGACAAGTAGAGACAGACAGAAAAATCATTGACAGAATATTTGTGAACTTTCCTCTCAGATTCAGTTTTCCATATTTCTATGGCTTATTTGTATATATAAAGAAACAAATCAAACTTTCCAGGATGAAGAGAAAGTCTATAAACCCAGACTTCACTTAATTGCTTAGTTAGCCACATTTTTAGCAAAATGGGTGATTCCTGTCAATGACTGAATGCAGTACATCTAAAATGAACTTGTTACACATTATAGCTACAACTGAGTTGAGATAATGGGGTGCAAATGAATACAGCCCTGGCCCACCACTGAGGCCCGTCTCTGTCTTTGGCAGGCCTTGTGGCCTATCTTTTAAAAACCTGTCCAAAAAGTTTCTCCATTTAACAAATGCAGATTAGAAAATATTAGCCTTTTTTTGTTCCCCTTCTGACAGTCTATTAGGTAAAAGGTGGTTATGAATTTGAAATGCTGAATACATTTGAAGACCTGTGATTATCTCAGTCTGGATAAGAGAAATTGGTGGGGTGCAGTGGATGTCTTACATCCTGCACCCCGCCCCCTTATTTTTGGTTTTGATTACCAAAGTTTCAGAGCTACGTTTTCTGACATTGCTAGTTAGCAGTGATGAATCTCAGTATTTTGTCAATCCCCCTCAACCCTTAGGATGTAAAGAAGTGTTTTGTCATAGCTCTAACGTGCACAGGATAGGAGGAGCTGAGATACAATCACAATCTGAATGTACCGATCTTTCCCACTCAACGTCACTTTATTCAGGTTCATTAACAAAGCCCTTTCCCGCCTTCTCCTTTTCCAGGGACAGAAGGAAATGGCTCAAGCCAGAACATCTAACCACTTCATTCAGCAAGGGTGACATGCCCTTCCTTTCATCAGCGTGTGTGTAATACTTCAAGGAGGGAGGCATCATTTTCAAACCCACCATGAGTCTGCCTCAGACCTGCTTATAGTCTTTGTTTTTCTCCCCTCCCTGAAAGGCTCCAACCTGGAAACTTCACCATTGGAATTCAGATCTTTCTCCCTTAGTTTTGTAGAGTCCAACTTCATCATTTCAATTCAGTAATCTACAAGCACGCTCTGCATAGCCTTCTTATGGCTGAGTTACGTCTTTCACAAGACAAGCGATCTATTGTATGTATTGCTTCTTTCCTACTCACAGATGTGTTGAAAGGACACAACTAGAGAGCAGATGGCCTTGCAACCTTAGCCATTCATTGAACAGCTAAATAAGCAAAGTTAGTTCTCATTCTTTGATTATATGTTAAATAGGGAAAATGTGTATTATAATATAATTAGCATGTACTTAGGATTAAAAAAAACCCTAAAAGATGCAGGCATCAGTTCAGTAAAGAAAAGAATCATGCATCCATCCATTCAGATAATGTTTGGGAGGCTGCCGTGTGCCAGGAACTATCTTTGTTTTGTGAATAAGTAAGGCTCAAGGTCTTTGACCTCCTTGGTCTTTTAGCCTATAAAGAAGTAAATGCACAACAGATACAATATAAAGCACTCTCAAGAGTCTCTTCCTCTCTCTCTTTACCCTCTCCCAGGTTTCAGAGTCATATATTCCAGCTAGTTGAAAGAGATAAAGCACCCCAGTCACTTGTGCTAGAGAACACATGGAATGATTTATTATCAGTTCTCTTCCTGCAAGCCTTCTGTCACAATAACTTGTTTTTCTTCTTCTTGTTCATCCTGTTCTTCTTCATCCTGGGCAGAGATGGGGATGTTTTCATCCCTTTCCCCTCAATACTTTTTCTTCCCATAGAAGCAACTGTCCACACAAAGGCACCTCCTGTGCACATGCACTGTCCTTAGTACTGCCAGGGAAGCTTCATTCATACATCCCTCAATTTGGGCCAGTGCTGGAATGACTGGAAGTGGCTCTGGATACTCAGTTGGCCATGTCCATCATGTGAACTTAGTGTGCAGGATCGGCTTCATTTCCACGCTCAGTCTCGTATGGCTCTTGTGAACCAGTGGCAGCTGAAAGTGGCTTTTAGTTTCCTCTAACCATGTTCCTTTCTGCTGACGCCCAGAATGTTCCAGTGAGACCGTATGGTCAAGATGTGAATTGAACTGTTGCTCACCTGCTGTTTAGTTTTCTTTTGAAAAGCAACTCTAGTCTGTAACTGTGTGTGTCATCTCCCTTTAGCTTCTCTGTGGTTGGTTTTATAGAGCTATATAAAAAGTTCTTTGACTCTTCTTTCTGTTACTCTTTGGTTACTGTTTCCGTTTTACATTTTCATTTAATTAAAAACAATCTAGACCCTCTCTGCTTTTCTAAGATCATTTCCTGAGTTTCCTTTTTCTTGTACTGACAGATTGAAACCCTTCATCTCCTCCAGGTTTCCTCAGACAGTGTGGCTGGTACCCCTTGTCCTTCTCCAGTCACACTGGCTGTTACCCCTTGTCCTTCTCCAGCTACACTGGCTGATACCCCCTGTCCTTCTCCAGTCACACTGGCTGTTACCCCTTGTCCTTCTCCAGTCACACTGGCTGATACCCCTTGTCCTTCTCTAGTCACACTGGCTGGTACCCCTTGTCCTTCTCCGGCCTGGCCTCAGCTTCTTTCTTCTTTGTAACCCCTTGGGCTGACAATAGCTTTGTTTTCAACAGCAATGAGTAGACTGAGTAGGCAGGGTATGATTTTTGTTTGTTTGTTTTCTTTTGCTTTTTTTCTAGATTCTTTTAAATCCCTGTTGTTGCTTTCCAGCTTTCTAGAAATGCCACTTTCACTGCATAACACCTGCTGTTTGCCATTTGTCATCCTGTCTTCCAGAGAGCAGGTGTTGATGACTCGAGGGCTGGAGGAAGAGGTCCCATCTCTCTCTTGGTGCTTGTAGCCATCCAGTAGGCTGTCTGTGTACCTAATGTGAATCTAGATTCACCAGAGTGTACCATGATCACCCCAGTTCCCCCTGAAAGACTGATGTGGAAACCTGAGTGGTTCAGTGCTGATACATGATACATGGAAAGTTAGAATTACTGTGGATCAACCATGGCACTTCCCTAGCTGAGCTTGTACGGAACAGCCAGGCCTCGCATGTCTGATTATTTGTAACATGTCCCATGTCAGTCTTTGAAGCCAGAGATGTGAAACATGTAATTTTATGAAACACCATAAGGTCTGAAGCGAAAGTGACCTCTTTGGGCACGCATGTTCAGAGAGTGTAAACATGGATGCCTGTCTCGTAGAGAAGGGGAATCCTGCTGCTCTTGTATGTACAGTATTGTAGTGACTCTCCACCCTTATCCTGTGGCGCAGAGAGGATTCTTGAAATTGAATGATACAGGATCATAGATTGGGGCTTAGGAAATGCTCAGAAGACTCAACATTATGAAAAGGCTGGGCTTATAAGCTGTTTAGAGTCCCAAAGTGAGTGTCAAGGGATTAGCCTTTGGGCCACAGGACTTGTGGGAGTGCTGACTGCAAGGTGACGCTATCTTCATGCCGCTTGGAAATGTGGACATGCTCTCTTCTTTTGAACATTATTTCACTTTCCCTTTTCACTGGAGGCAGGCAGCACTGAAAGGAAATCTGCAAGGTGTTTTAAGCTGTGTGTGTGGGTTAGTAGGGTGGGGTGGGGAGGGGAGGGGGGCTGAAGGCAGCTCTGCAGCCCTGAGGAGCTGGCCGTGCTTCCTCTGTCCACATCTGTGTGTGGCCCCTGCTCTGTCCCCTGGCATGGGGACATACAAGGACTTAGCACTGTTGTCTCTGTTACATTGTAAGTGTCTCTCGCTGCCTCATCCGTACTCCTTATGTTGGTCTCCGAGGTGTTTATGAGTGTCTTTCTGGATGCGGGACTCTTTAGAAACGCATAGCGCTTTTAAAGTAACATGGCAGTCATTTATCAGCCATATCCTGCATTTTCAGGTCTGCTTTACATCTTTTGTATGTGTACAACCAACTCTCAGCATCTTCTGTGTGGTACATAGGCCAGTGAGGCAAGGGAATGTGGGCTGTTTGGTGAGAGGCTAAGTTGGGACTCAGAATGAAGCAGCGGTTTTCAGGATCACTCGGCTGCTTCGCTCTTTTATGCTCACACATTATTCACACGGTGTTAGCCTGGACCTATCCATGTCTCACTTTGTGTACCCTGATTATTTAGCAGAGACTGTTTTTGCTTTCAATAGAATAATACTTGTATTATTTAATGATAACAGATAGAAAAAGATAGCATTTTGGGGAGATTTATAATATATTCTTTGGGTTAGCTTAAAGATATGAATATTATCTGGATAATGTGAAAACATTGATATAAGCATGCAAACTAATCAAATATGTACAAGATATGTTTAGACACAGATAATGCTTGATGAACACAGACTGGTAAGGAGCCCTGCAGGGCCGCTAGTTCACTCACTGTCCACGCAACAGGAGCCACTGCTCTCCTCTCCCTAATGAGTTTAAACAGGCATATTAATGGGCTTCTGTCTGCATGACTGCAGCCTTGTAATGACCTACTCACATTGCAGCCCCTCTAGAGGTTTACTGTTCCTAACACTTCAGAGTATTACATCCTGTGTGCTCTCTGTATCTCATGATTTAACTTCCATAGAAAAGCTCAAACTGATTTAGGCATGTGCTTCTAGCTCCTTGGTCCTATATACAGGACTGGCTTGAGCATCTTTGTACAATATCCTTAAGGACTGGTAGGCTTACAGAGTGGTTGAAAGCTGTGTTGTTAGTCATGGTGTGTCTACATAGTCAGTTTTAGCACTTCTGCCAAATTACATACAGGCTATTTTAGGGGTAATGTATCCTACTAAAGCATGCTTGTATCGTTTTTTCCTGGTATCTCAACACATAGTACCTTGTAACATTGTAATTCTTGCTGATATAATGGTGAGAATGGTAGTTTCTAGTTTTGGCTTCTGTCTCTATATGAGAAAAGATGACTCAATGTCTCACTATGATATGGGGAAATGATATGAGGAGGAAAAGCATCTGTTTCTAATCAAATAGCTGTCTGATGTCATGATTATAGAGCTTCCTATGATGCTTCAGCAGCTATTGTGGCTAGAAACTAAATACTTTGACAGTGATGCCTTTGCCAGGATAGGCCACTTTGGTGATACTCTGGAAGGATCCTCCTTTAAGCACGTCATTACTTCTGTTTCAGTATTTACTGTGTGACAGTAAATACATGAGACATGATTGTGAGCAAAATAAATATGGCCTTTGGTTTTATGGACCTTTTAGTTTAGATGGGAACCTAGATAATCAAATATTCATTGAAACATGTTATTGTAGACCGTAGCCATTGCCACAAAGAGAAAAGAGAATTGCTATGGTGTCCAGTACTGGTAGCTGGCTGCTGTGTGTGCCTATGTGATGAAAGTATATGCTAAGAGTGTTGTAGGTTGAGAAAATATGAATGGATTAGACAAGGCTCTCTAAAGGAAAAGAGCAAATTGATTATAAGGTACTTATATGACACAGATATGTATAGAGACGATTGTGCATACATGTTAATTAAAGGGGGTTATTATAAGGATTTAACCTTTGTATTCTACCATGGAGGTCTCAGGCTGGATAGACCAAGAATCTGAGAGATGCTCAGTACATGAAGGTGAGTGTCTCAGCACTGCCAATTAGAGCTAAAGGCCTGGAGGATTCCTGGAGAGCTGCTAGTCTTCAGTCTGTGTTTGACTCCTGAAGAATTTGGTTCTAACATTGGTGAAGGATGCCACAGGAAGCATTATAGATTCAAACCGATGGAATTGTGTTCGATATTGTGCTAGAAGCTGAGAAGACTTCCCTGAGTGTGCTGCAGTCTAACCAGTGAACTAGGTCAACACTGTCCGTGGAGCTTGGCAGTGGAGCTTGGCAGTGGAGCTTGGCAAGTGTTTGATGACCATTTCCTATGGCATAGAGAGCTAATCATGTTCTGTGAACTCTCCTTTCCCAACATTCCATTTTCTCATATTGTAAGCTATAGTACATCGAGAGTTGGGTTTTTCTCCCCAGAGAATATTCGAAAATAGAAAACAAACAAAAACCACCGTACTGTCTTGCAGAGACATCTGGGTGTCAGTGTAACTATGTACCTGTCTTGTTTTTTAAACTGATAGCAAGTCATTAGTGTACTAGATGTTGCCTAGATAATGCTCATCTACCAGGAGGGGCAGAACATCCTTTCGCTCTGATGGTTAACCAGGAAAGGCTGCCATGTTCATGATCAATCCTAGTCCTTCCACACTCCAGCTCCTCATCATGCTCTTTAATCTTGCAAATTACATCCTGGCCCTTTCCCTCCACTGTTGGGAATACTGGATTACTGCTGTACATCAGTGATGGCACATTGGTGATAGTTGTGTGCAGTGCACTGGTCTAAACCTGTGAGCCGTTTATGGGACAACAGAATCTGTATTTTTAGTTCATTTCCTTAGGCAAATACAAATATTGTACATACACAGTTACTTCCGGCATTCACAAGCTAGATTGTCAGTGTAAACAGCGTCAAATTAGCATGAGCCACAGGGAAGCTATTAATTTAACATCTACTAGGCACTTCTTTAAGCTTTGGATGAAAAGATTGACAGGGGACTTGTATAAGCTAAGCACCACATGTTTGTAAGATCCAGTACAGATTATAAACTATTTAACCTGCATCCGAGATGGAACTTTGGCTGAGGCTGGCTTGAACTATGAGAGATAAAGTACATATACTTCATCTCAGGAAACTGGGCCAGGCCGCTGCCATTTAAACTCAGAAATGTGTTGATAGTATATTTCTTAGTTTCAGGATGCTGGGGATTGTTTCCTGACTTTCAAAAAGTGTATACTTTTCTGTTTTTACCAAATCGTTATTGAAAAATTTAAATACTGTTGTAACAGTTATTTTAATATATCTTTCTGCATATGTCATGATCTTCAGCAACAGTTGTCTCACGTTCTTGTGTGTACTACTGTTCCTCCCATCGCTTGCAGCCCCTCCCTATTCTCCATGGTCTTCCTTCCCTTCATGCTGTCTTCTTCTCCTCTCTTCCTCAGTCCTCCCTTCCTGAATTATTTCAGAGATAATCTCAAGTATCACAGCATACAGTTAGTGCTGTAAAATTGAAACCTTAGCAGGTATGTCTAAAGCACTTCAGTCGGCCATAAATAATGTGTTAGGTGACCATTTTTGCAGTGTTTATTGATCTTGTGGCTTTGCCTTGGGGCATGGTGTGGGAATGTCACGGAGTAAAAATTTTAATTCTGAGTGGCTTCTCTGGTTGGGTGAAATGACAGACTGGTCTGTGTCTATTATAGTTATTAATACACACACACACACACACATACACATATATATATGAGTATTCAGTCAAATGAACCATATTAACAGTAGTGAGTCTTTTTTATTGTCAGCAGAGTTCTGCTCTTAATTGTAAAATATTTTAAGATACAGACAGGAGCACAGGTATATATAGCCAATATTTCATTACAGTTAGTGGTTTCTCTGATTTCCTCAGTCTAGGGAGTGAGTATCTGTGTGGTAAGCACAGAAGATGTTTGCTTTTAACCAAATTACCTAGCAAAGGGAGAGGGAGGCAGCAGTTTATATTCTTAGAATGAGGAAACCCAAGTGAGGGGTTTCTAACATAGTGGCAGAGAGCAGACAGACAGCGCACAGCAGTGATTGCTGTGATCACACTGCATCTTCATAAAAGCTTCCTGAACGAGGGTGTTCAGAGTGATGCACTTAGGGGAAGCAAGTAGAGTTTGTATGGGTCCCAACTTTCTCTGCTCACTCAGCGCTGAGTTTCCCAGGCTTTTGTAGAAGTATGCTTTTTAAAAATAATCCTCTCAGACACACTTTTATTCTTAAAAAAAGAAAACCAATTATAGATTTTAGGTTCCTCCTATGTCATTGTGACCACTTTATGTAACAACTTAAGGGAAGAGAGATTGATCTTTATTCATGCCATCCAGGGGAGGTTTGCTGTCCATTAGGACAAGGAAGGATGGTGATACCACTCAGTCTGTGTCTGTGCAGCTTGGGATCCAGGCCTTTTCACACTGCTGACCATGAGGCGCACAGAGATAGCACATAACTGTGTCTTCCATCAGGGATGGGAAACAAAGACACCACACACACACAGATACATACACACACACAGATACACACACACACACACACACACACACACACACACACACACACACACAGAGTTGTATTGTTAGGATAAAATGTTAGTTACCTGATAAGGCAATTGTTTGTTTTCTAAAAAAAATTCTATCATAGGGCAAGGAAAACCAAAGCCAGAATTGTAACATGCCAACTGATTCACTCCATGTGCAGGAAGTAACTTCATCAAGCTGCTACAATGAAACTATCAACCATCTCTTCAACAGCAGCTCCTTGACCTAAGCAAGGAGATGTGACTATGAAAGAGAACTGTGAGAAACTGTCACCTAATACAAAACATGGACACATAACCAGGGACTGACTCCTCTGTAGCTCAAAGTGAGATCTCTGTCTGTAACAGAACACAAATGCATCTCATTAGAGGACGCAAGTAGCGAGGGTTATGGGTCTATTAGTAACAATCGGGTATAAGGTCTAGAACCAAGCTTGATGGAAAATGCCATCTCATCTCTCATGGCTGGTTAGACAGATAAACCCTCATAACAAATATTTTAAGGTTTTTCTTTTTTATGGTGCCATCATCTGAATGTGAAATGTCCCCAGAGAATCACTCTTGAACCCTTTGCTTCAGTTAACTGAGCTATTTTGGAAGCTATAGAGCTGTAAGGAACTGGGGCCTGCCTGATGGAAGAAAGACAGACAAACAGACAAACAGAAAGAAGGAGGAGGGGAGGAAGAGGAGGAGGAGGAAGGAAGGAAGGAAGGAAGAAAGGAAGGAAGGAAGGAAGGAAGGAAGGAAGGAAGGAAGGAAGGAAGGAAGGTAGAACATCCCAGCAAGCATATATTCCTAAAGGTTGAAATTTATTGCCTAGGCAGGAAAAACATTCAGAAAAACACAAAGATTTGATCATAGTCATACAGCATCTGAGAAGGTGGGTTTGAAAGGGAAGTTCAGAGGCTTGCTTCAGATTCTTATTTCCTTTCCTTCACACCCTAGGAGACCATTCATAAACAGCAGACAATGTAGCCAATGGGAGGGTGGGATTATCAGAGCTGCATTCTGTGTGGAAAGAGTTGTGGCAACAAGACCCAGAGGTAGAGGGAGATTCCATTGAGGCTTAGCCTCTCAGTGACCCATGACGGTGCCAAGATGCACAAAGATCAGCTTGAACCCTAACTACCTCAAGTGTCATCCTCTAAGATAGAGTCAGCCCTTTTTCTTGACAGAATAATGAACAGTTCGTATTGCTATGATTCCATTAAACACAATAACTATACGTATAGGATAATTCTTGATTTTAATAGTAGTAATAGCATGATAATTTTATAGGGATGGTCCTTCTGCAGTTACTAATGGTACCCTTTACATTCCTAAAACAATTACATATTTAGTATGTATAGTTATCTTTGTGTGAGTTCTTTATAAACATTGCATCTTATATTTCCTTAGAGCAATGTTTGAAAGAAGTATTATTATTAATGTCAGCACTCCTATTGTTCTGATGAGGAAAGAGAAATAAAGACTTAAAGTGATGTAGCTGGAGTACTTAGTGTCGGGTTTGGGATTTCCTCCAGCTCCATTGCTCTCTCTACCTCGTTCTCTCATCTCCTGTATATTTTCCTTTTGGTATCGGTGTGTGTGTGTGTGTGTGTGTGTGTGTGTGTGTGTGACTCTGTTAGTGTTTTTTTAACTTTGTGTATTATATGTGCATATATATACACTAGTGTTACTTTTATATTTAGAGTGTCTTACCTTTAATTTTGCTGTAATTTGCAAGTACAATCAAGTTCATTTCAATTTGTTTTTAACGTTATTACTGTGTTGGTGGAGGGTAAAGGTCTAGAGTGGATTTGAAATGACTTTCTTGTGTGCCGTATGCTGACTCAGTAACTCACACTCCCTCTCTTCCTGTCTGTTCACTGTATGTCTGTCCCACTCACACCTGCTATTCCTGAGTAACTCTTAACCTTTTATTTTCCATTTTCCCTGCTTTCTCTGCAGTTTCTTTTAGTGAAGAGGCCTCGCTTTCTGCTTTGCCTCACTGTGCTGGGTGCCTGCCTCCTCTGTGATTACTCAGTATGCTGTTTTGGCCCTGTCTGTGTTCAGAGTAGAGACACTGCTCCTCTGCCTGTGCTGCTGTGGAATGCGGACTGTGGAATGTTTCTTTATTACCTTATCTGTAATAAACTCTCCTGAGAAGCCATGTCAGCCTTTAGGCCATTTGCTCATAAGAATGTCCATGGCAGGGCTAGCACTAAAACTTGGGGCTTTCTGTAGCTCTTTCTTTCTTTCTTTCTTTCTTTCTTTCTTTCTTTCTTTCTTTCTTTCTTTCTTTCTTAAACAACAATAACAACAAACAAAACAAAACAAAGACCAGTGTTTCCCTGTGTAATAATTACCTTTCCTGGCTCTAGGTCGTCACTTGTAAGTACCTTTAACACAATATCTAAATTGAGGTTTTTAAGAGAATATAAAGTCTAATCATTTTCCCTGTTGGTATAGCCTTATCGACAAGACATATGTGAATATGCTCATGTCTTGCGTTTTTATTCTATATTCTATCTGATATTAAAATTTTGACCAAAAAAAGAGTTTCATACTTTGTAAACATGAATTTTGACCTTGGTAAATAGAATGGATCATCTTCTGTATGTCATCACATGATGTGTGATATGCTAGCTACTACTCATGCTTTTGAGTTTTAATTTATACCAAATTTATATGAATTAACATGAAGTAGAATTTAAAATTAGTTTCATCCACTCTCTGTGTTTCAGGTGATGAATGCCATGCTCTTCACATGCCTAGGCTGTTTAGAGCATTCCAGCGTGTCACAAGCTTATATCGTCCAGTGGATTGACAAAGGATTCTATAGAGGGCAGTTTAGGAAATAGGAGGAAATTATGTTCAGGTGTGCATTTCTACTTTCTCTAAGCTTATTTGAAACAATATTGGCCTTTATTGGTAATCAATAAAATCCTGAGATACTTTGGTTTCACTGATCATAGTTATCATATAAAAAACTCTGCAGGATAAATGCCTCACTGACACAGAAAGATCCACACTTAGACCTGTTTTATAACTGAGAAGATTAATAGTACCACACAGCTCAATACCTAAAGTATCAGAGAAACAAAGCCCACAGGTGTTTGAAAGCTTTGTTTGGAGTGCTATTTCTAGAAACGTGTTCTTCTCATTTTATGCCCCTGCTGGCTTGGGATAAAAAGTTGTTGTGAATCCTCTAATGTTAAGACCCTGTCATCAGAAGAATTGTTTACCGTAGCCTCATTCTAATCCATTCTAAGGTACAAGAACAAAAACTTTCCTATTAAAATGAAGAGATCAACAAAGTAAGTAGACTCTAAATGAATGGCATGATTTTCTGTTTACTATATGGAATCAGAACCTGTGGTTGATACGCTCTGGTTTTTATTTTTCTAAGAATGTTTTTGCCCAAAGTTTTGACAGAAGTTCCAGGACAGTGTTTCTCTTTGGGTGGACAGATAGAAGTGAAACCTAGTTGAATCTCATTTCCAGAACTCCTTGCTTTGGTTTTCAGTCATTGGCATCCAGGATCTGGTGTTTGGGTCATGACTAACTAACATCAGTGGGTGAGGTTTACTGTGAGAAATTCCACAGGGAATAAGTTGGTGTTGGGTGCAAAAAGCTCATATGTCCTATTTGAGGCTGTGTGAAGTAAACTGGCCCCTCCCAATGAGGTGGCCCCGGAGACTGGATTTAATCCTCTGGTATGATTGCTTTCACAAGTCTTTTTAAGAGCCTAAGCACCATAAAATACAACCACAAAAGCCTTCCTTCCAAGGAATGTATGTGTCGGCTCATGTCAAGAGCCCTTATCATGGAACAATGAGCGGAAAGCCATAATCTAATAAACAAACAGATAATCCAGCTCAGGTTTGTCTAGGTAATATAATGTCTCTATCAAACTATTTCCCGCACCTTTAACTCTATTCAGAAGGAAAGAGTCCTGCGTGGGAATGTGTGTTTTCTTAGGAGGGGGTGTGTGGTTCCCGTGACTGCATAGCTTGTTTTTCTCTTCTGGCTCAGTCTTGTTGTTCACAGTGGGAATTTTCCATCTTGGTAATTTGGTATTTTCCTTGGTTTTTATTGTAAAGGATGGAAATGTCTACACTTCAATTTCAGGTATACTGTTGCACCACCTCCATCTCAGTTGCCCTTGGCCAGGGCAGCCAGTACTCACGTGTCTTCATGCCTTTCTACCCACCAAACCTTCTCGAAGGCAAAGCTGTTGCCATACAGAAAGTTCAGGTATTCCTGAGGGAATTTCCACAGGTCCAGAGTCCCTTTTACACAGTGTGACAACTGAATTGCATGTGGAAAATTCTGGGAGTCCACTTTGAAAACACTTTTACTGAATGCTTAACTTTCAATATGGCCGTGAGGTTTGGGTATGGGGGGCGGTCAGTCATGAGCAGCATGAGTTACTCTTTACTGTTTGTCTGATCTTGCCTAGAGAAATATGTCTTATGGTGTAATGCTCAATGAGTATCTTCTTGCAGTTAGGCTAACTGCCCTGCCACAACATCGGGGCTATTTTCTGACTATTCAGATTGAAAACAGTCTGTCTCTTTGCTGTTAATTGGCCCTCACATTTTGAGTCATAAACCATTGGTGTTGAAAGGGTCTTTAAAAGCTATTAAGCAGGTTCCTTGCACTTACAGGGATGTAATCTCCATTACAGTACTCTTCCTCCTTCCCCACCTTGAACATGTGCAGTTATTGGTATTTTTCACTTTCTCAAGCCAGCTACTTTCTAGTTCTCTTTCACCGTCAGTCATCAGGCTCTTAGCAAATGCAGACACAAGGCTTGGTATGCCATTGTCAGTGTTTCTGTGAATGCTTCTCTTTATAGGTTTTCCAAACAAAGGTAATATTCTAACTTTATCATCACTGTAGTTCAGGCTTATATTTCTGTATTTCCTAGTATCAATCATGTCTGAAGAGGTAAATAAAGTTATAGGATTTTTTTTTTTTTGTCATCTCATGTACCTGCTGGGAATAGTTCTGCCTCTCATTCTGTTTGTTATTTTCTGCTTAAAAGTCACAAAGTAATCTCTAGTTCCTGATTCTTTTGTGGACCGTCCTATTCTGGGCAGCATTAGATTTCTTTGGAGGCCTTTTCTTTTTAAATCGATGTGTAAAGAAAAGCCACCCACAGGTAGAGTCAAGAACTGGCTTAGCTGAAAATCTAATTTTGCTTCCTGAAATGCATTTCTCAGCTTACTATCTAACATGGATTTTCCCTATATTTGGTAGCAAGATTATGGATCACAAGGAGAAGAACAGTATATGGAAGACAAAATAGAATGTTGAAGTAATATCTAAGTTTGGAAAGATATCCTGAAATATAAAATATGTCTTTGGAAGTTTTTTTAACTTCAGATCCTCCATGTTATGTCTGGGAGACACATATACTGCACTGAGGAACTGGTCCCTCCAAGTTTCCAGTGCTACCTGCAGCCTCCTCTTTCATGCCTCACTGTGACATGCAGAATATCTGGTAGGAGGATACCAGGTTCTGATTGCTGAAACCTGTGAATAGGTTGGTTACTTGGCAAAGGGTCTTTATAATTTAAACAGAGTTCAGCTTGCTCAACAGCCTGTGGGTGAGGTCAGTAGTCACAGTAGAAGTCAGGGAGGGCCAATGTAGAGGTGTTCGGGGGCAATCCACTAGGAGAGACTGTCCAAGGAGTGTTTGCTGGCTTTGAAGATGGAGGAAAGCAGTCACATATCAATGATTGAGGGACACTTCCAGAAGCACAGTACTGAGAGGCAATAGGTTCTCTGCAGACATTTCATAAAAGAAAGCAGCACTAGCGATACTTTGTTTTTAGTCGACTGGTATGTATGACGAACTTTTATTTATGAAATAATAAGATCAGAAACCTATGTTATTTTAAACTGTGAAGCTTATAGAAACAATGGAAACATACCAGAGACTATGTTACATTGAGAATATTTGTTTGCTTGCTTCATCTTTTTGGAAAAGGAAAATTTCAAACTTTATTATGTCATAAAACAGTTATCTCAACATAATTTCAATTGAAAGGAACATAAAATCCCCTGACAATTACTAGGCAGAAATAGTGTTTATTTCAGTGTGTGTGCACAATGCCTGATACAACGTAAGGTATCTTGCTTTGGAAAAATGTTAAACTTTTTGATAATAAGTGTACCCTTACTGAATCTAACTTTTCTTGTGTATAAAATGAGGTGGTGGACAAGATCAAGGTCAGTAACTTTTTCTGTAAGTTCTAACAGTCAGTGTAGATAGGCTTTTAGGGAGGTGACGTCTTTTCTCTACATAGTTTTGACATTGGAATGAGAAAGTAGCTACATATAAAAAGTAATTGAATGGTTGTGGCTGTGTTCCAATAAAGCTTTATTTGTAAAAAGCAGAAAGTGGGCATTTATCCATTTAGAAATTGTTTATGAACCTTAGGCTGTTGAACCTTCTTATTCTATTCTAATTTCCTTCTAACCTGATTATTTAGTAGGTTTATAATGCTGTTTATTATCCATTAAGCTGAGCAAGTATCAGTAGGACTTAAATCAGACTCAAGTGAGTCTCTTTGTAAGAATCCCTGTAGTATTTGCAGACTTAAGTGCCAGGAAGGGAACTGCTACCATGTCCTTGGCAAATGGACCTGGAACAAATGCTCTTAAGGATGAGACACAGGGAGACCCTTGCATGCCAAGGCTGAGCTCACTCAACTTGAGACTCCGAGGACTGCAGCTACTGTTGGAAGAATACACAAGTGCAATAAATCCACTGTGCTAAAGAATGATAGACCTTCCGAGGCCACTGGCCAAATGAAGTAAAGGGAAGGAAGGAATCTCTCACTCAGCTAAATTATGTCTTTGGGCTGGTCGAACAAGTCCGCTAAATTAGCAAGGTGCTTGAACTTCAGCCCAGAATACATCATCAGACTGTGCTGTTTGTGTTGTCTTCCATCATAGAACCTCCTCTCAGGGAGTAAGGTGAAGTAAATAAAATGCAAGCAGTGGCTAGCTCCCTAAGGACAAAACTTGCTTTTTGCAGAGAATTTAAGTATTGAAGTTTTAATTAGACTTGTCAAATCTGGATTCTTCGATGATAAAAGTCCAATAGATTTTGGACTTTTAAAAGCTTTCCTACTAGTACAGGGCTTGACCGTGTTCAGATGTTGGAGTGTGGTTTATAGAACAGGGTTTGACCATGTTCAGATGTTGCACTGTGGTTTATAGAGCAGGGGTTGACCGTGTTCAGATGTTGGAGTGAGGTTTAGAGAGCAACATGGGGAGAAAGAGCCAGTTAAGCAAAAGAGGCTGTGTTGTGTCTGTTTGTTTGATCACCAGATTCTGGTTGTTGTTTTAATTTGGCTGATTTATTTGATTTTGAGAGTGGAAGGGCTCTCTTGTACAAGGATGTCAGATTTCCTTGATATGCCTTGCAAATTGTTTTAAGAACAGATTGTCATTAAGGAAATAGGTTACATGGTAATACATAGGCAAGCCCTGGGAATGCAGGGTTTAATTGTTTTAGAAGAATTTTCTAGTGGACAGTCTTAGGAGAACCAATTACACCAGTGGTAAGGACTTCTTCTGTCCATCTCTAGTCATATGCTTTTCTTTCCTGTCCCTTTGCCTTTGCCCTTGAGTCTTTAGAACCACAGTAGACTATGGG
Organism: Grammomys surdaster; assembly: GCF_004785775.1. Lineage (NCBI taxonomy): Eukaryota > Metazoa > Chordata > Mammalia > Rodentia > Muridae > Grammomys > Grammomys surdaster. The sequence goes on along the minus strand of NW_021605585.1, from coordinate 1,918,968 downwards.
CTATATTGTGCTTATAATACTTATTTACATTTTTATGCTTGACTTTCTAAATAATTGTGAAGAAAGGTCTGATCATTAAGTTACATTAAAAAATCAACTCATAGTAAAAAGTAATGTATATTTTTATAGGACATCAAGGTTTTAAAGACAGTTTAAAATGTATGTGCTTTGGTTGGTACAACACACAGCAATAGCTAAAGCATGTGCTGTTATTCTCACTTTGCAAAGTAGTGTAGACAGGGAATTCTGTGATGTCTCAAGTGCCTGTAGCTAGTACGTGCTTTGTGTATGACCTACTCTACTATTGCAGGGCCGTGCCTGTGCTATGTCTAAGTCCCCACATACTGGAACAGCTTAAGGGAACTCCCATTTGTAGAGATATCATTCACTATCTTCCATTGAGTCTTGTGTTTACTTTTTGCATTCTCTCTCCCGTTCCCACCTTTTTCTTCTCCCTTTGGGCAGAACCTTGAGTTGCATTCTCATTAGAAAACTACAAATGGGGTAGGTAGGACAGGTTAATCCTACATGGGAAAACCATGGCTGTTTAAACTTGATCTCAGGAAAAGCCTAGGACTCATCAGTCTTCTGTGGAAGTTCTGAATCCTCTGATAAGGCTTTTCATAGAGTCAAGCTGCAGCATTCTCTCTTGTCTTGTGTGTCTGTCTCCACATGTTCCAACCTATTTTGAGACTTGTGTTCATGCATTTTTCCCAAGTTGTTTCTTTAAGGACTGACTCAGGTGGCAGAGATTCAATTTGAAAACAAAAAACAAAAAACCAGTGTATCTATACACTTATCACATATTTTCCAGCTCTTCTTGATCTCAGTTGTATCAGCCATTGGAGGAGATGCTGCAGGAATGGAATGTAACCTTGCATGCTAAGTGCCATCAAAGATGACACAGTGCAGTGAGGTAAATGGTTCACTGTTTTCCATGCAGTGCACATGTTAAATGCTCTAGCTGTGTTGTGGAAGGTTAGGTGAAAGTCTTTGTCTCAGGGAGCCTAGGATATTTGTTTAGGATTGCAGGTGGTCTGTGTGTTTAAGAAAGGCTTGCACTTCTACATGAAAAAAATATGATAGATAAGATGGCCCTGATAGAAAGGAATGAATGAGCAGGTCCTTGGCATCTGGAAACAAAAGACACAGTTGTGTCAATCATCAGAGTGGCATGTTACTGGGTAAAGAAGAATCAATCCTACTCAATATTTCTACAAAAATTTAAAACATCTAGGGCAATATTTAAGCAAGAAAATATATAATCTGTACAATGAAAATAATAAAACTTTGATCAAAGAGACTCACAAGGACTCACAAAAATGGAAATATTCTTATAGATTGGAAAATAACTGTGCCACCTCATTGCCACTTGAGATGAAGTACAATTCTCATAAAATACAAATGCCAGTCTTAAAAAAGTTTCTGTGTAACCAAAGTAGCCAAAATATTCTTATTAACAAACAAACAAACAAACAAACAAACAAACAAGTAGTGCCTGTCTTCAGAACTTACTTCCAATCTATGGTGACCCAACAGCATGCTACAAGCAGAAAATCTAACATATAGACCAATGGAATAGAAGAGGTACCCCAGCAGATACTCTGGAAGTTTATAGTCAAATGATGCTTCTCAGTATTAGGAAGAGCATCTATTGGAGAAAAGACATTGTCTTCAGGAAATGGTGCTAAAGAAATTGATATGTCGAGCAAACTCGATCTATACTTCTTACTATATATTCATAAAAAATCAAATAAAATTAGGTCAAAGACCTAAATAAGCAACTTAAACTGTGAAACGTCTAGAGAAATCATACGGAAAACAATTCAACACATTAGTGTAAGCAAAGGTTTTATTTTCCCTAAGGCAAAGTCACCAAAAGTAAAATGGAAAAGAAGAGAGATTGTCAGAATCAAAGGTGGCACAACAAAGAACAATTACTTAAGTGAGGAGCTAGATAGACAACCGGAAGAACAAGAGAAAAAACTATAGCTAGTTATCTGGGAAGTGATTCATATCCAGGATACCTAAAACCTCAAAAGAAAGATATGAATTCATCAATAAAAAGATAGAAAATGATTTAACTAAATATTTCTCACATGAAGATGAGTAAATAGTCAACAAATGTACAGAATAATTTCATCTTCACTCATTGCTAGGGAAATACGTGTCAAAGCAACCATGAGCTACCTGTTAAAATGGCCCTGACAGAGGAACAGTAATGGGTGAGATGAGCTTGTAGCAATGCTCAAGTTTTTCAGTGTGTTGCTGATAATTCATATTCATATACTCAACTGAGGAAGACCGTTTTGTGGTTTCCTCAGACTAAAAAATGACCCAGAGATCTGATTAGTGAGTATATAACCAAAGATACTGAAATAGTTACTTCAAGGAGATATCTGCACTCACATATTTATATAGCATATTAACACCTTTCAAGATACAGACTCAATGAAGGCATCTGTCAGTGGAAGAATGGGGAGAAATCCATTGTGCATGAATAGATATGTAAAGAATGAAAATTTTCAGCAATATGATTGGATGATATGCTTAGCAAAGAGATACAATAATGCCCATACATGCTCTTACTCACTTGTAACACCTAAAATAAAGTACTCTTATAGAAAAATGCTGTGGAATGGCCTCATTTGAGACTAGAAAGGGTCCTTTCGGGAGGAGAAGCTGACAAGAAAAGGGTCATCAAAGGATAGCTAAGATGAAGACAGTTTTACCTCTTTATAGCAGAGCAGCCTGAAGAGACTACAGTGATCTCTGAGCTTCGCTATATTTCAAGATAATTTGGCCAAAGAGTTATTATTAGCACATAGGAAAAGTTTAGGTTAGAAGAAACGGAACTGATAATTATCCTGATTTGGTTCTTTTACATTTATATACTCATGCAAGATTATCATGTAAATATAAACAGACAATAACCTGGGTTAGAGAAACTGCATCTAAAACATACTAACTGATCACTGTATCTGGGATGGTAGGACTATAAGCCACCGAACTTGTTGGTTTTCTCTATGTTCTTAAAAAAAGGTTCATCTAGCTAGAACATTTCTTCTTTCCATAATGCGAACCTCTCAAATCTTGGCGAACCCTAAAAAAGTTTGTCACAAGCTTTCAGTATTCCTCTAAACTCTAGCTTGATGACCACAGGGTGTGTTGGCTGCCAGTGTGAGGGCTTGTTTCTGCACTTTCTGTTCTGTCCAGTAGAGGATATGATTCCCTTTGCCAGCACCACATTGTTTTCATTACCCTAGTTTTATGCAAACTTTTGAAATCAGGGAGTGCAGTCCTCCCACCTTGCCCTCCTTTTGAAGGATTCTTTGGTTGTGCTTAAGGGGTGGAGTGTCAATGGGAGTTTAATCCTTTGTCACCTCTGTAGATAGTAGATAGTGCTTTGGCAAGTACTAGCTTGGAAAGAATGGAAACCACTTAGAGACCATGTCTTTAGTCTAAATATGAGATGACTGCATTAAGATTAATGTTTTGGTAGCCGTAGAGGTGAAGAATAGTAAAGGAAGGTTTCAAAAGAGAGTAATTTGATGTGGCTTCCTTGTCTTCAGAGCAGATGGCTGGAACAAAGAAGATAGACATTTTCAGTCTGTTTGATGGGAGGAAATGGAGATGAAGTAAACAGAAAGTTAGAGGATATGGAATGAGGCCAGCAGGTCTGTGGCTAGCATAGCTAAGCTAAGGTTTATTGAGTACTGGCCTACAAATCCAGTGGGTGATGCACCAATGATCAGAATCATGGAACAGGATCAATGATCTCCATGATAACAACAGAGTCAGTGTTGCCTGTAAGTGGTGTATTCACTTAGAGTTTCCTTTTTTTCTGGTACCCAGCTCTGGTTACCATGGCGGCAGTGAGGCAATCAGAGGAAAGTGGTTTCGGAAAGTGGCAAAAATGACCCGGTTAAAGACAGTTTCGGGAACCTTCTGCAGTGTAGTGTGGCTCAGAGAAACGGTGCTGGATAGTTGTTGACTTGTGTTTGATTTTGAAGCAACTGTTCTTACCATGGTTGGAAATCTTTGCCTTCATCTCCCAGAGCCTAATGTTCCTGTTCTCAAGCTGAGAGAGACTAATTCACCACCTTGTGTTGTAAACACTCACTCATTTTAACTGATTACACCTCCAGTGATTCTCAAATCACTAAAATTACTAATTGCTATTCCTTACACATCAAAGAGTGAATCCTGAATAATTAACCCCAAATAAAATTAGATGAATTGGCCCTTTTAATTAGAGTCCCTGCTGCTGTTTGTTCTGAGCTTCCTTTTCTTACTGTTAAGAGACTTTTAGAATGATTAAAACTGTTTAAGGCTTAAACAGCCAGTGACCTTTGAATACAATATAAATCCATGAAAGCAATATTTCAGCTAGCAGGTGGTGAAGTAAATTTTTAGAGCAAGTACCTGTCAGCTCCAGTATTCCTGTGGGGGTAAATGCATGCCAAAAAACAACCACCTTGAAATGAAATGAGTGTCTCTATTTGATTATTTTTATAGCATTTATGCATTTGCTAAGCTTCAGGCTTGATGAAATAAATGGCAGGGTTGAAGGAGAGTGAGTAATGGCTGGCATCATTTTTTATAAATAGTAACAAGAATTTCTCAGCAAGAAGAACTTCAAGTGCATAAAAGATGAAGACTGGAGAAATTGCAGAAGTCTCCTAGGCAAGCAGCCGTTTATGTCTGAATTTCCTGATACTGAGGAAGAAACACCAGCATGGGAAGTGGACCTTTGAGAGATTTCTGGACCGTGGTTATGGAGCATGGCTTCCCAGCCTCTCCATGCCACCCAAATTCCTTCCTTCTTCAGGAGACCCTGAATGCTGTTTTTCAGCCTTCAAGAGTTCTAAGAGGGGCCAGTACATCAGAATTCCCCAGATATCTCAGTCCCGCATCTCAAATCTACACAGTTTGACTACTTGTAGCCAAATTTTCTGCACTGGAAGGAAATTCTTTATCTATAACCTGATGTGATTGGGTTAATTCAATTACTTATTTTTCTTTATAATTTAAAAGTGAACTTTAGCTTCTTATTGTGGAACAATTGCAGGTTTTAAAGCAGCTTTGAAAAGCTAGTCTCAAGGACTCTTTTTTTTTTGAACCTAGCTTATCCAAATATTTGCAATATTTGCAACTTGTATGGTCAGAGTAGGCCTACATAACACAAGTAATTAACCAATACAACTTAATAACATAGAATTTTTTGAGACTTGATCAGGTTCCATCTTAGTATGTTTCTTTTGATCTCAATTCTGTTGAGAATTGGCTTTTGTTCATTGTGTTTTTCTATTTCTAATCTCAGACAAATTTTCATGGTAATCAGTGATGCTTAACTGGAAATACATCTCAGAGTCTCCCAAGACACTTTGTAACATACTTTTGTTTGGCTCCTCAGTGCAAAGTTTCTGGCTTAAGTATTACAGAGCGCTAACTTCTATTGCATGTGGTAGATAACAATGAGTGGCTGATTCCAGTTTATTCTTCATTAATGTATTCCTAGTCTTAGAACCAAAACAGTAACATATGTAAATGTGTTATTAGTTTCTATTTTCCTAAATAACATTAGGATCCAAAGCACTCTGGGAATGAAAGGGTTAATTTTAGCTCAGACCTCTATACAAAGTCCATCACTGAAGGAAGTCAGGGTAAAAACCTGAAGCAAGGAGGGACCCTGCAGATGACCTATGGTAGAGGTGTTTTTTACTGCTTTGTTCCTTCTGGCTCCCTCAGTGTGCTGTCTATGTACCTCACCTACCTCAGGGCAACCTTCCCATGGACAACATCTTACACAGTGGCCTCAGCTCCGCTCTCCCAATCAATCACAAATCAATCAAGAAATAGCTCTGCAGCCATGCTGATAGGCCAATTTTATGATCACATTTTCTATTTTTCAGTTGAAGTTCCCTCTTTCTAGATTACTCTGTCTTAGGTCAAGAAGACATAAACAAACAAACAAACTAACAAACAAAAAACAAAAGAATAAACCCAAAACCCCCAGCCAGCACAACATGTAAAAAAGCATCCGTGTAAGTTCAGAGGTACAAGTAGAAAAGACAATAAGAACTTGAAGAGTGGAGGGTGGCAATAGCAGTTAAACAGCAGGACTTATGAAAACGGAATATTTCTCTACTCCGAAATCCACCGGAGAGTTTTCCGTTTGTTGGTGGTAAGTGTATAAAATTATAGTCAATAGTGAAAATATAAGATCAGTGCCAAGCCAAAGTACATGGCTTGAATCTGAAAATGGACTCCCAGACAGAGTTATTAAATTAGCAGGCTGGCAAGCCAAGGACGGGTAAGATTCTGCACAGAGCTTTACCAACTTAAGACAGAAATGCATTGCTCTTCATAATGCATATTCCATGATGGTTGAGGAAGGCATTCTTGTTAGTACGACCTAAGACAGTCTCAGTTTTGTTAATGAAATAAAAAAGAGGGAGAGACAGAGAGCCTTTGGAGCTGCTTGGCAGGAATCTGACATGTGCCAAGGACAAGAAAATGGGCTGCTTGGCAGGAATATGACATTGGGCAAGGACAAGGAAGTAGGCTTCTGGCAGGAATCTGACATTAGGCTAGAACAAAGAATTTCAGGTAGGAATCTAAATCTTAGTCTAGAACAAAGATGTTATCTCAGGCAGGAATCTAAATATTAGGCTAGAAGAAAGAAGTAATTTCAGTCAGGAATCTAAATTTTAGGCTAGAACAAGGAAGTAGGCTTCAGATATGAAGATGACCTTGGGCTAGGACAGGTAAGTAGGCGCAAATACTTTGGTCATCCTGATAAGCTCTTAGAAACAGTGATCATGGGAGTGTTCATGTAATTGAGTCTAATGCCTTGCTTGTTCTTTAACTATTTGTGTTTATTGTATTGCTTGTTCCTTGACCATTTGCATCTATTGTATTGTTAGACCTTCAACCTAGAACTGACCTTAATACATGCAGGTAATTAAAATGGTATAAAAGCATAAAGGAGGCGGGGGAATGGGATAGGGGTTTCTAGGAAGGGGAAATGGAGAAAGGGTATGAAATCTGTATTGCAAATAAACAAAATATCCAATAAAAAAGATTTTAAAATAAAGATCCAGTGCCAAGCTTTGCAGTGTCCTTTTTTGAATGGCTACTTTAACTGCATAGGACTTCATTGAACTATATGCTCTTTGAGTCTGGAAAATCATGATGTGTGATGGCTTTTATTTATTATCTTTCATACAATGAAGTTTCAAATATAATAGTAAATAATAAACTGTGAAGTCAGATTGCTTCCACATCCATAGCACTCGTATTTCCGGATTCTATATCACTCGTTTCCTTCATCTCCTGTTCCATGGCTAGCTCACTTTATGGAATGAGACTTTATTCTGAGAAATTCCTGGAAGATCAATAGAACTTTCTGGATACCCCCTGATCATGGATGTTTGTGAAAGTCTATTCATAGATCGTTGATTATTGAAGAAAAATCCAGAGCAAATGCAGATGGTTGCAACCCTTCTGGAGGCTGAAATATCCCCAGACCAGAAAATAATTTAGAGTTCAGGACTTGCCATTATTCTTGGCAGACAGATTCTCAACAATTTAAGTTGTAAACAATCAGAAAGAAATAAATCAACAACAGCAATAGCAGCAGCAAAATAAAACCAAACAGGTCCTTTAAAACTGAAGTCCTCTGCTGCTTGGCCACCAGAGCCACAACCCCCTGAACCATTCATGCTAGTCTGGTCAGTAGAAGTTTTGCTGTATCTTACATTAATAATTAGAAAGGACAAAACTTGACTATAGAAAAGTACATATTCTTTCACAGTTCATTTGAGTTCATATTTAACATATAGTTATATTATATATATATATATATATATATATATATATATATATATATACATGTATTTATATGTATAGCCAATTTTTATATGCAGTATAAGGAGCACATATTCAGTAAGTAATAAGCTCTTGATAAATTATTCATAAAACAGGAAGCAGAGCTGCAGCCATCTCCTAACTGGCCTAGTAGGGAAAACCAATAGACAGGTAATAAAACTGATAGCAGAACTTGTGCAGTTGTGTTTCTCTGTACTTTGTCATTGTTGATGAATGTGGCAAGCACAGAATCAACAGTGCTACAAATCGCTTCATTGCCTATTGATGCATTGTGTTGAGGTCCTCCTCTCCCTCAGGCTCTGTGGCTGTCTTTGAAGAGAACTGTTTCCTTGGATGGTCACTACTGGGCATCTGCAAATGGATGGGATTGTTTGGAGAGAGTCATTCAATACACTAGTATTTACTTACCAGCTTCTTTTCTGAGTTGTACATTACGATTTTTTTTTATTGTTTTTGTCTTTTGATGTTGGGTTGATCTTTGACCATATCGTGACTTGAAGATTTTTATTTCATCTTTTTACACTGAGAATTTTCACAGTTTAGTATTGGGGTTGAGGGTATCTCAATAACTCGTAGAAGACTAACACATCTAGTTCAACTTGCTGTCCTGTTTACTTTCATTGCCCATATTTGAAAGTTAATGTTTATGGACGTGTTGCTGTTTGGATCACAGTTGCTCTGCTTTTGTTAGACAGGCAGCACCTGGGAAATTCAAAAATTCATGTGAGTCTCGTGCACTTTTCAGAAGCATGTACTCATTCACTTCGTGTATCTTGTTCTATGTTTTCTACTGAGAACATGACTCTTTACAGCACAGCACTATGTGGTAGAGATGCGTGATCTGCTCTGTCAGCTGTGGCACAGAGGTATCCACCTCTGTGCTGAGAGGTTATCTGTGAGGTTAAGAAGAGTTCCGCTGAAGTCAGTTTACTTCCAGAAATTCAGTATTAGATAAATACTGAGAGAGACTGTCCAATTTAAAAGTGGGGAGACATCATCCTTTTCAAAGATAATAAGTCTTCTTGCTTTTAGTCTGAGAATCTCAAAGAGCATTTTGAGCTAAGTTATTTAGAAAGATGACTGCACATTACATTTTAGCTTGGGTAAATATAGGGATGCATTAAAATTAAACTCTGGGTTTGGGTAGATTCTGCGAGTCATTTCAAAGTATCTTCCTTCTGATTCTTAAAAATGGCAAAGTTACAATTCATATTTATGGTATAGAATTCAAGATAAACACAGAGAGAAGAGAAAGCAGCATTTGTTGTGTCATAAGCTCGGGGTAACCTCTATTAACATCTAGCCATGTAGGAAGCACTATGTACACTATAAGCCCTCTTCAGAGCCTGACCTCCCTTTCCTCCACTTGTTAATATACTGCTTCTTCCTATCCTGCCCCCAGATAGTCCGTGACTCACTTCCTTACTCCATTTAAGTTTTTACCCAAATGCCATCCTGTTCTTTAAAACTGCAGCACCCTGCCACCACCCCAGATATCCCTCCTTCCTCCCTCTGTCATTTCTCCTCCGTACTTACTGCTACTTCACATTCAGCTCATATTATCTGTTTATTTCTTAATCATCCCTCTTTTCCTGCTCCAGTGCAGGTTCTAAGGGGCAACATTTCCATTGGTTTTGTGCATTTATCTGTTTGTACCTTCATATGGCAGAGTCTTGGTAACGCCCGGTGCACAGAGGGCACTGAATAAATAAGAGACGACAGAAAGAAATGACACCAGCAGCTTGGTGGCCCTCCTGCTTTCCAGTCTTTGAGTGACTGAAGTCTCTTTGTAAGCAGTGCTATGCTAATGGTTTTCTCTATGTAGCATCATGTTGAAGATTCAACCTAGGCCTTGTTGCAGGGTTTTTTTTTAATTGTTGTTGTTGTTACTTTGTCAAAGGATAAATTACTGAATGTGGATATCCCTTAATGAAAGCCTATAAATACAGTTAAGGATTTGATACCCTTTGCAATATTTTTTCAAGTGATGTGCCCAGTATGATCACACGTGGGTCATTACCTGCTTATTTTAACATGATATTTCCAACTGATGGATGGTGTTTGTAGAAACTCATATAATGACATCTAATGTGAATATTTGATACATATGTGAAAGAGCAAAACAGTAATTCACATCTCTGTCCCCTCGGGTATTTTTTCATTAGTTATTTTAACCCTAGTCTTTTCTTAAAAATAATAGTCTGGTAGAGTTTTAAGTATAGTCTCAATTAGTAATTTATTTAGTTAAGTAGAAGTTGGAAGGATAGAAGATTAATTTTTCTAATATCTTGTCATGCATGTCTAGGGTGTCAAACTTAAGGTTGTCCAGATAGGAAGTAAAAGGACTTTAGTCAGTGTTGTGTATTTCCTTATTCATGGTGGAGCTTGTTTCATCAGGAGAGGTATTGGTGCTATTTTCATGACAATGATGACAGACAACCAGCAGTGGCCATTATTTGCCTTGAGAGTGAACACTCCCCTAAGAGTTCTCAAAAGAGTTAGAGAGAGCAGGAATCCTGGCACTGCGTGTTAAGGCCTCTGTGACAGTCTTTCTTTGGGTCTGTGACTATTCTGAGGTCTTGTGCCATTTCACATTCTGTCCCCTCTCCATGTGACAGTATTTCAGGAGCTACCACACTCCATGAACCTTGAAAGATCTGGTGATTTACATAGGAGTATCTGGATCCATGAGTCTGGCAAGCTACCTTTGTCACAGAAAAGACAGGAGCTGGGCAGAATGCAGAAAAGCTTCATTCCTTAGAGAAGCCGCATGTTCCTGTTTTTAGTTTTGAACAGAGGGAGCCCATAGGTTGAAAAGACTGAGAAGGTCATTCATTGGCTGAGTAAGGTTTGTTTTTTTGCTCTGTAACATCACAGCACTTTCTGGGGGTTTTCAAGGGACTGCTCAGCTAAGCATCTGGTGATAACATAGGTTCCTCATCTGGTTCATTTCATGTCCTCACAAGATGCCCACGAGCTCTCTCCCTCCATTTTCAGATGCATGTGGGGCCTCTGCCACTGTGACACTCAAAGGCGCTTCTGTCTACTAAAGGATGGGGGACATGCTTGAAACATAAACTTAAAATTCCTTGGAGTTCAAAGGACAAGGAGCCCTTTCTCCCATTGAAGCAAGAGGGGAAGTATTGATTATTGCAACAGTGACAGAAGATTTTGTCATAGACTTTCCTCCAAGTGAGCTCTCTAGTTGCACAGTTCAGCTTGTTAGGACCACTTACCATTTTCACTCTCTGAGGCATTCATTGCCACTATCCCTGTGATAACACACATTTTGTTGGTTTATCACATGTCTAGCATTGAGTATATTTGTCTATTGGATGTTAATCTATACATCAGAATTATGGTGTACAGATAATGACAAAGAGTTGCTCTATTCTTCATTACAGTTCCTACAGCTAGTGCATTCCTCCTGACCCCCTCCCGCACAGAGCATTCCCCTCCAATCCCTCCCCTTCAGTGCCCATTCCATCTCCATATTAGCATGAGTCCCAGTATAGAATGTCACAACCAAACCTGGGTGGTTGAACTTACTAAACCGAAACCTTGGTTGTAGTCAGTGATTTATAGTTACAAAGTTAACAGCTGGATTCTTAAGAAACTGCATCATCTTGCTTAGAATGAGGTTCTTAGTTGTTCTCACATTATTTCTTTGTTAAAGCAATCAGTTTTTTTCTCTTTCCTTCTGGGGTTACTTCCAGCCTGTGTGTCTCTATGTTTAAGTTCTTATATTGAAACAGGGTAAAGGAGAATGTACTTTGAAGAGTCCTCAGAGCAGAGTTGTACCTTTATGTTTTAAATTATTTTGGTGACATTTTGGTTTATTCATATGTGTTTTATGGACCTTTTTATTCACCCTTTATGATAAGGATACCAAGAGCTCAGGCAGCTTTGATAATGTCTGATGGTCTGATAATTTGAAATTCCATGTAGAATCTTGTGAATTACAGAGTGCCAATCCTTACTGCATTAAAGAGGGGGAGAAGAAGACAGGCCCAGAGAGAACACTAGAATCTAAACTTAGGTTGGGAACATCAACCTAGCCATGGCTTCATGACTTAATATCTTGTGCACTTTTTTTTTCATTCATTCTGATTTAAGGTAGAAGAGGTTTTGGTTGTGGTGCATTTTCCTTAAGAGTTAATGAATACTTTCCATGAGATGTGTAGGCATCCCAGGATTTCTCCATTTTAGGTGCATGTGGAGTCCCTTAGCTTTAAAGAAACATTGATGCCACTCATTTTATTCAATCCTCAGGATTGTCATCCAATCAAATCTGTAGGAGAGTAGTTTGGACATGCATAGGCTTGATGGCATTCTTACAGATTCCAGGGCATAGACCAGGGGTAGTGGAGATGTTAGAACTTTTCAAGTTATAACTCTAAAATAATAAGGAAAAAGCATGTTGCAGAATTGTTCATCAGAAGTGTCACAGACATAAGAAATCCCTATGTGACAGGAGTTTGGGACCTTTCTAATCCTGGGGTTTGCAGAACACAGTAAAACTTGGACTATGGTCCAGGACCAAATGCCACTGGAATTACCTTGGCTTTTTAGAAGATCAATCATTGGTCTTTCCACAGAACTACTACATTGAGTGTCTATGGGAGTACCTGCCATTCGTCTGAATTTTACAACACCTCTCTGAGATGCTGATGACTGCTACCTTTGACAGCATTTGAGCAGGGTTATGTCATGACTTGGGGGTGGGGGTGAAGATAGCCTGGTAAACTGAATGGCTCTAGAGACATTTTCCTTGGCTGCTGTGGCAGGAGTTAGGTAGATCTGATAGCTCATAGCTGTTTTTCCCAGTGTAGCAATTAAAGGCAATGTCCACCATTTGTTTGCGGTCCCAGTAGGCTGCCATCATTCACATGATACCCTTTTCCAGTCTTAAACTTTCTTTCCCCCCAGATACCTAAGTTATTACATTGTTATATTATCTAAACATTAATATTATTTGCTTGTGGAATTTGATTCCCATAGCTACCTAGCAGGTGACAAGGTGAAAAGCAAGGAAGAGCCACTTACATGTAAAGAATACTTTTAAATGAAGCATCAAAACTGCATTTTAAAGGGAGGGCAGAAATGATTTTTAAAATGGTAAAAATCAAAAACAAAACAAATCCAATGTTTTTTTTTTCCTAGTAAAACTTATTTTTAAACCTTTTAAAATATTTTATAATATGGCCATACAGCTTTAGATGTTTGCTTCCCACATCAGTAGTTACATATGCCTGTAGCCCGAGCCTTCTTGATGACTGTATTAGATATCTAGATCATCTGGTTTCTCTATAAGTGTCCCCTCTTCCGTTCTCTGGCCACTTATATGCACAGTGAAAGCTAGACTCCTCCGTGGCTGTGTGTCACATAAAGTTTTTTATGACCTAGTTAGTTTTTCTTACCTGCAGTGTTATTTGGAGTCTCACGATTTTGCTATGTTGTAGATGATTTTATTCAACATGACTTATGTGCAGGTATTCTCCTGTCTTGCTGCCTGGAATGGGCTTGCTGTGCCAATGTTCAAGGCGATGATAGTACAGCTTCCCCTTTCCCTACCTGAATGTAAGCTGTATTTTATGTTAACTTCCAAAAATATGTCCTCATAAAATGAACTTCTGTTTCTTTTACATGTGTACAGATCTTTTCTTCTGCTGCTTGGTTAGGGTTTTTATTAATGCCATTTATCAATTCTAATACAATTCTGTGTCCCTAATCTTTATTCTACAAAGTCTTTGAGTTTATTTAATGTACTTGACCTCTGTAGAGTAACTTTGAAATATGTAATCTAGTCTTTTATCCCATGAATGCTAAGGCTAATAATTAATCCAACATTATCTAAGTAAGGGTCATTTTCTATATAACTTGAACAAGTGAGTCTAAAATGATGACAATTGAGTTTCATCAAAAGTATCTTTTATAAAGTACTATAAAGTCTCAGACCTGTTAACTTCTCATGTGTACTTCTTTTCTGTAGGTGATTTTCTCCCACCTCCACCTCCACCATTAGAGGATCCTGGTACTATTCCACCTGGCCCTGGACACTTCCCTCCTCCTCCAACACTGGATGAAGGTGCTTTCAAAGTGCAGGTAAGAGCAGTGGTAGAAGTCAGGTCGTTAAGCCATGGTAGGAGGCCTGTGAATGGTTTCTGTGGTTCATAAGCATTTACCCAGTGTATAGAGAGGGCTTTGCAACTCACTGGGACAGGGACTTACAGTTCTTTAATGCAAAGGGGCCAAGCCACATGTGTCAATTTGAAGCCCTGGTCAATTTTTACCTACCCATTTATTTGAAAACCAAAGGTGGTTTCTTTCTTTTTTCTTTTCTTTCTTTTTTTTTTGGTATAAAGCCAGGCCTTTACATTTAAGTTATGGATTCTATATGAGTAAGAGTAATAGTTAAGGGTCTGCTTGATCAATTTGAACCCTGAATGGACAGCAACCTGCTTTTACCAAAGCAATAGTAAGACACTGTAGGGCCTTCTCTTTTAGGTGTCTTTGAAGAAGAATGTTACAGATGTGTGTCATTGATATGTAATCATTATGTCCTGGAGAGCATATGTTGCAAAGTAACTAACTCCAGATCAGTGCACAAATGACAAGAGAACTATTTTGCTCTGATGTAAGATGACTTGTGACCAGCAGCACCACTTAAGGCTGAAGACATCATGTCCGGAAAAAAACATTATAACATCATAGACATTGTCATTCTTGGATAAGATGATGTTAATATAACTACACTGGAGACAAAAATCAAGAACTTGTCTTAGAGAAATGCTCATTTTCAGATGAGGTAGAAGAGTGTCTGATATTAGCTTATCTCAAGGAGGCATCAGAATCTTGTTAGTTATAGCACAGAGACATTGTGTTAATGTTGGTGACTGCTCTGGACTTTATTCCTTTGTTTGCTTTGCCTTGGAATATATCCCCAGTGTCCCATATGGAATGTGACAGAGGAGAACTGCCTAAACTCTCATCTGTTGAGTTCTATCTTTTGAAGGTTAAGGTGGGAGAGCAAAACAGAAATTATTCAATTATTTCCCAAATAGGCTTTGTTCCTATGTAGATATTATTTGTGCACTGGAAGTCCTATAATATAGAAGGCAAACATAGATTACATGCCATGGAACTTGTAAGTAAGTAGCGTACAATCAGTGTTCATAAGGCTGGGGTAATGCTAGACAGTCAGGCACAGGTGACTTGATGAGAGAACCCTCATCAGGACAGTTCCACTCAGCAAAGGCTTACAGGAGAAAAAACATCATGAGCCAGATAGATTCCTGAAAAAGTATATGTTCATAAGGTTTGGTCCTGTTTTAATAAACTTAATTTTGTTGTCTGCTTTAGTATTCCTTGTTTTTCTGTTGTGGTGTGTCTTAATGTATTGATTAATGGGCATAATTTTAAAATTCTCTTTTGTTTTCATTCTTGCATTCTTATTAAGTCTATTGTGATATATTTTGAATATTTGCTACTCCAAGGTTTGGCTGAATGTCGGCTGCTTAAAAAGTAATTGAGAAGTGTGTCCTAAATTAGGGATGGTGGGCAGATCACACTGAGTGCTGGCTATGCTTGCCGTTCAAAAGGTAACCATACCTTAAAACATTATAGCACACTGATGTATCTGAAAGGTCTAATAGAGATAGCTAGAAGATATTTTGATATTCCTGCCAATATTGTGCAAAGCAAGTGATAACAATGATAATAAAGTTAACCTAGATGCTGGGTGAAGCTAATAATCACAGTAACAATAGAGTCTTGTCTGTGGATTCCATTTAAAGGTCGTCCAACCCATGAACATAGTGTCTTTACATTCACTGATCCTTGCTTTACTTTGGTCCATGTTGCATAATTTTCTTTGTGAACATCTTTTACATCATTTAAAAACTGTATTTCAGTTTATGTTTTTGTAGCTATTGTGAATATGACTTTTTTCTTGATTTATTTTTCAGAGAGTTGGCTTTTAATGTAAATAAATAACCTGTTTATTCTTATATGTAGATTTGATATCATGCAATTTTATTGAATCTATGTTTTAATTCAATATGATTTCTACAGTTTTAGTGTTGTCTCTGTGTTTGATTACACTGTCTGAAAACAGGGACTATTCATTTTCCTTCTTTTCCAGTCTGTACCCTTTTTAATTCTTGGTTTTGCCTGATTACCCTGGTAGGACTTCCAGTTCTATGCTGAATAGAAGCAGTGAAAGTGGCTTCCTTGTGCTGTTCATGGGGCTTTCATGAAAATGACAAAAAGTCTCTTTCTCTGTGGACTTTGTTCTGATAAATGGACTCAAGCCATGGCTTTGTTTTTGAAGAGGAAGGAAATAAACAAGAAGCCTGTTGCCATGTTGGCTTGTGTTCTCTGTAAAACAGAAGGGAGGATGATAAAAAATAAAGCAGTGTTTGCCAAATGGAAAAGGACAAATCTGGTAGGGAGAGAGTGTTGTTTTTGAGGCTCTTCCTATGGCATTCTTGGTAACTTAAAATTGATGTCTCATCCGGCTCTCAGGCAGTAGTGAGCTGGATGTGATAGTAGTTGACCCTGCTCCAACTGTGCATCAGCACCTTTAGACTGAGCTCAGGGTGGCTGAGTCTGATCCCTGGGAACAATTTTTCACTTTTTTCCTCTCAGCTCTGGTAAAACCTCATCTTGCCAATTCCAAATCAAAATTGGTAAATGTGTGTTTTGTGTAGAAGTCTGTTTATATTTCCAGCCAGACTTTCAGCCCAGAGCCAGAAGACTGCCTACTATGTGGGACTTTTACAGGACTGAAACAGACCACTTCTGTGGTCATTGACTTCAATTTGATAATCAGGCTTCTAGATACAGCACCAGCTGAAGGAAACAGTTTCCAACCCTGTTTTGAAATGGGGAGACTGAGACCTAAAGAGATGTTTGTAGGTACAGTGGTTCTAACAGTACTCTCATCAGAAAGTCTTCCCTCCTGGCCATAAGTCCCCCCATCCCTGCAGGTGATTGTTTTTGTATTCTGTTTGTCTTGTCTTAGCCCTCTGTCTAGCTATAAGGCTCCCTGACACAACTGCTAAGAACAGGTACTGTTGCAGTTTTGCTTGGCTCTTTACATTTTTGATATATGCTCTATAAATTTCTGTACCAAAGCAAATAAATATTTAGCATAAAGGGTTATTCTTCTTTTGAAACTTCACATTTTTAATGGTAGAGATGAATCTTTGAAGACAAATGAGAGAGTTGGTTTTCTTTTCCAGAATCAATTTTTACTTTTATGCCTGTGAAGTTTGCACCAGCCTCTTAATAGTTCCTTCATTCATTTCTTCTTCCTCATTCAAAGGAAACTGAATACACTTGTACAGCATTGCTTATCACTTTTATGAGTGGACAGAATATCTTTCTTAAGGTATTTTGAAATATGCTTTAAAGGGTCTTATATTCCTGGGACTTGGACATATACTTTTTAGGTCTTTATATTGTTTTAATCAGTAGAGTTTAATTAATTAGCTAATTAATTAATTAATTCATACTGACTGAAGTTGCCCCTCCCTCCTCTCCCACTGACTCATCCTTTATACCTCCTCTCTTACCCCCTTCCCCTTTGCATATCTCCTCAGTTTCTCTTCTGTAAATAGTAGGCCTCCTATGGCTGTCAAGCAGCTATGGCATATATCTCCTATTAAGGCTGGACAAAGCAAAGAGGATAAGGTCCCAAAAGCAAGGAACAAAGTCAGAGACAGACCTTGCTCCCACTGTTAGGAGTCCCCCAAAACAATCAAGGTATACAACTCTAACATGGGCCTTGGTCAGATCCATGCAGATGCAGACTCCCTGGTTGGTGGTTCAGTCTCTATGTGCCCCTATGAGTCTAGATTAGTTGATTCTGTGGAGTTTCTCTTGGTGTCCTTGACTCCTGGATCCTAAATCTTTGTTCCACTTTTTCCACGGGGATTTTATTCTTTTTTTTTTTAATGTAAGAAAAAGGTTATAGATACAGTGAGGAAATGGTGAAGAGATAGAGAAGATTCAACACACACACAAATACACACATACATACCCACATGCATGCGTGCACACACACACACACACACACACACACACACACACACACACACACTACAAGGAGGGGCCAAACATATGCAGATAGTTGCTTGGTAGGCTTCACAAGCTCCTCGGGGACTTACCTGGCCCTCTCTATGACACTGTGGCTTGAACTTTTCATGACCTCCAGTAAACCACCTTTGACGTGGTCTGGCCCTGCAGCTTGCTTTTGCTTGCCTGTTGTTCAGCAGTTGCGATCCTCTGGCTGGCTTTTCTCTGTTTGTGTTACTTAGGCCAGATGATTATGTGTGCTTGTCACAATTTAATTTCTCTATGGCAAAATATATTTTTTCCAACACTGTTTGTTTCAACTGTTAAAATATTCATATTGAAATGGAATGTTTTCTTTTAATATTTAGTGCTTTTCTTCCTAAACTTTTGGAAAATGATACACAGATGGATACCTGGGGCTGGAGAGAGAGGGAAGGAGGGAGGGAGAGAGAGAGAGACAGAGAAAGAGAGAGCACGCGAGAGAGACACAGAGAGAGACAGAGAGAGACAGAGAGAAGGGGAGAGGGACAGACAGAGGGGGAATTGATTCAGTATCCCACAAAGAGCTGATCAACAAAGCAGCAAAGCTGTGGAAAGAGGCTGCCATTTCTAAGGATAAAATGAACACAGTATCGTGAACAATGAAGAACCCCAATTCATGTCTGAAAGACCAGTTATGATGCCTTTAAACAAACTCACCTTTTTTGAAAAGAATTTGCAGCCAATATATATGCATGATGGATAATAATCACCTTCCTGTTTACCCATTGTGCCTATTTTTAGGCGTAATGACCTCAGGTCCACAACTGTGCCCACTTTGATTTGTGAGCCCACAGTAACCACGAGCTCCCTGGATCATATTTGGATGGATCTTATCACAGAGGTTGCCTTTACCACTGCCTGTGAAAATGATGAGGGAAGAGGACACTGATGTGGAAGCACATTTATGCCACTGAGCCTGAGAATGTGGTAGTGCGAAGTGCTGCTGTGGGATTATGAATGGACAGGGCAGCTCACTCTGAGCCATGTGCAGTTTTCTTAGGGTGTTGTTTGGTCCATGAAAATATATGAGAAGGTTGAGGATGCTCTGTCCTTTGTGACCCTTGACCTTTTTCTTTCTAGGTGTGGCTTAGAGCAGCAGCAAGTAGGTTGCTTGCTTCATGATTTCTCCCTTCCTCTATGTTTGTGTTTGTAGTCTGAGAGGGGGGGGAGAGAGAGACAGAGAGAGAGAGAGAGAGAGAGAGAGAGAGAGGGAGAGAGAGAGAGAGAGAGAGGGAGAGAGAGAGAAAGACAGAGAGAGACAGAGAAAGACAGAGAGACAGAGACAGAGAGAGACAGAGAGAGAGAGACAGAGAGAGAGACAGAGAGAGAGACAGAGAGGTTCTTTGCCATTTTCTGGTGGGTTCTTCATCATTTTTTGTTTCCTTTTTGTTTTTTGCTTTTTGTTTTATTTTGTTTTTCGAGACAGGGTTTCTCTGTGTAGCCCTGGCTGTCCTGGAACTCACTCTGTAGACCAGGCTGGCCTCGAACTCAGAAATCCACCTCCCTCTGCCTCCCAAGTGCTGGGATTAAAGGCATGCACCACTACTGCCTGGCTCCTTGCCATTTTCTGAATTTGAGCTATATGATAGCTAAAAGTATATGCCAAATGTTGCTTTTTGCTGATTCAGCTTCTGATTTAGAAGTGAGGAGGTAGACTTGGAGATTCTGTACTTGCAAAACTGTTTTGTATGGCAAGTCCAGTGGTGATAGGAGCTGTTATAGTAATTCCATTAGAATATTTAATCTTTCATGTGGTGTCTAACTCCTCCTCTTCTTTCTCCTCTTCTTCTTCCTCCTCTTCCTCCTCCTCCTCCTTCTCACTTATCTTCCCTTTTGAAGGTACTGGGGATATATACTTGCCAACCAAATATGCTACTGGTGAATAGTGTCCGTAAGTCTTTCCTATTTTCAGATCTCTCTACTGGATATGGTTGTATACACCTATAATCCCAGCTCTTAGGAGTCTAAGGAAGAATTGTATTTCAGGCCAGCTTGGACTAAGTATCAAGATTTGTTTCAAAAAACAAATGATAAATTCACATTAGGTAAGCTTCTTGGAATATATTTAATTCTGGAATATATATGTATACCCAACTTTACCAATCTGCTACCTTAAACAGTAATCTAGGATACATCTGTGTTGATAGTGATAAGAGTTTCATCAATCAGTAGTCAAAAAATCTTTGGGGAAGTTGGTCCTGACCAATAGTGGTTTACTATGAGATAACCAATGAGATTGGCCCTCACCCAAGGCTTCTGCCTGGATGTTGAAAGCCTTAAATAGACACTGGAGTTCCAAATCTATCAGGCCATGCAGACCATGTCATTGTGGCATTTGTCTAGTTGGCTTGTGGGTTTCCATTAAGTGCTTCCTACTCTGCTATTCCCAGAACCTGCTGTCTTTCCTTTGGTTCCCCTCACACATTCCTCCCTTACTGGATCTTCTTTCTTCATATTTGTACTTTTGGTGTCCAGTGAGATGTCTTCCTTTAACTAGCTGTCTTCTCTTACTAGAAACAAGGATATGGAGGGGTTCAGCTCAGCGTTGGTCACCTGATAGCTGGATCTTGTGAAGATCCTTACTGTGATTAGGAACTATAAGACCCATCTTGATTCTACAGTTCTCTTCATGGAAAAAATTGTCTTCATATCATACTCAGTTTGTCCCAAAGATTTCCGTCATCTTATTACGAGAGTTACATTTGGTTTAACACACTATCATATTTTCTGCAATCCCACACTGTAAATCCCATGTCCTATAGTCATTGTGCACACATCCTGTTTTTTTCTTGTTATTGAAAAACAAGGTTTCTGGGCCTGAGAACGAGTCTGATTTGTTCCAGTTCATTTATTTCACTACCCATCATTTTAGCTCATTCATATTATAAATGACTTACTGCTTTTATTCTAATTTTTCCCAATTCCAGCTAAATGTCCCTAAACAGTTAATGTTCAAGAAACTATTATTTCCTTCCTGTCGCTGTTTACTGCCTGCCACATGAACTTTCTTCTTTTATTGAACTTTTCAGAGCATATGATGACTTACTTACTCTTACGACTCAGTGTGTTCTCTGTATGATCTTTGCTGTATGAATATGATGCTTCCATTCTAACAAATACCAAGTTAATTCTTCCTGTTTCATGCTTGCTGGCTGATACTTGCTTGTCTTTCGACTGGCCAATAATTTTTCCGTTAGAAGAAAAACTCTACTTTATTTTCTCCTCCCTTCTTCATAGATTCCTGGCACTCCTGGCATCTCTTAATCCTTCTGTTTCTGTCTTGACATACCTGATGCTCCATGGCTCAATGATAAGAGGCTCCTATGTGATCCTTACCAACACATTCTTTGCTTCACATGCAAAATGACAGTTTAAAGAATATTTTCCTAGAAAATTCTTTGTCTAGCAATGTCTACCTCATTGTAAATGCTACTTTGAAATCAGACTGCTGTGATCACAGCTACAGCTACTTAGTGTTCCCATCATCTAAAGTATACCTCTTTATGGAGTGATGCAATTAGTTCATGTACATTAATCCTGACTTTCAGCTGTATTTTATAAAGTTAGAATTATAACATCGTATAGAGAAGTCCCATAGACGTAATTTGATATCATAAATCACAAACTCTCTGATTTGACTGGTCCTATTCCAGCCAGTTCTTGTTATGAGGGAACAGGAGGCCTACATTTCTCAACTGAACTACTTGTTCATGCCACCCCAGTTACTAGGAAAGCTGATCACTAGCTCAGTGAGAGGTTTCTGTATTCCTGGGTATGTCTTCTTCTGAATATCTTCCGTTTCATTTCCATTTTAGTACTTACCTAAAATGTGATGATTTAGCTCCTATACCATCCGTAGTCCTTACTTTTTGGAAGAATTTAGATTCAGAACTTAGTTGATATTTGTGGATTCGTTGTCTGATTGTTTGATTTCATAGTGGGAAATTTTGGAAAGCAGACAGTGGACTATGTACCACACTCAACCTTTTGATGCTAGAGTTTGCCATGTACTACTTCTGTTGGCATGGAGTGGTAAAGATAGGAAACAGGAGAGGAAGTTATACACATCTTGTGCAAAACGAGATTTTCTATTTCTAGTCTTTTGCTACTGTTTGGAAAGTACAGCCTCCGTTCATGGCAGCCTCACATGTGTTTCCTTAGTGCCGTTTCAAAAAGGGGGAAATAAATAAGGGATTTTTTTTTTCGTAGTGAAAATAGTAAAATCACGAAGATTTCCCCTTTTTCTGTTGGTGAAACCTCAATTGCACTAGGCACAGATTCCTCTACTTCAGCTATGCATGCCAAGGCAAAGAACACAGAACAGAAGATGAGCTGTAAAACCCAGGAAAACAAGATATGCTACAGAAGTGTTACATTGCACAGCAGCAGGGAGAGCTGGGAGCCAGTGGCTATGCTACTCCACATTCAGTGGACTGCTTAGCCAGCTAGGGAGTTTTCTTTAGAGAAGGGGGGCTCTGGACTGCTTACAGAGGGACAGTGCTATATTTCTTTGCTAAAGCTTTTGCTTCCGCATAGCTGTGCATGGTAAAATTACAGCCCCTACCCACAGTTCTATTAGATGGATTATTCTGTTTAGCAGTTATAATTGCATTTGAGGAATTTTTCTCATTCCTAATTCTGAGGCTGTCTGTTCATGCCTATGATATCTGCTATGCACTCCAAAGGGTGGGGCACAACTGAGTGGAAGAAACCACAGTAAGAGAACTTGGAGTCCAGGGAGGCAGACTGGCTGAAAGTGCTGTAGTGGCCCTGAAGGTGCAATTGGGAATTCTGGGAAAGAGAGCAGTTTGTGAAGGATGTGGAGGACACAAGGGGCAGGGTGTTTGCAGGAGTCTTGCTTTCGTCCAGGTGGGAGGCTTAGCTTGCTTTTGTGTTTGTCAGAATATCCTCGGAGGCAAATATAAGTGTGTATTTCTAGAAGGAATGTTGGTAATAATCCCTCATTAATGAATGGTTCTGTGCAGTCTCCAGATAGTATTGTGTCAGGAGGGTGAAAATAACGCCTTGTTAATTTGTAGATTTCTCTATATTGTTATTGCTCTTTAATTGAATGTGTATTAAGCTCCAACAAGGTGTTATGAATAATGTCAACTTAAAAATGATTTTCAGAACACTCAGAAGATTTATAAATACCAATAAATGGAAAGTCTCAGCACCCCTTGGAGGTGGTAAACATATTTGTTCTTCCTAGAAATGAGAAATGAAATAGGCTGTTCTCAGCCCTACCAGAACTGAGGGTGAGAACTGAGAACCGTGGAGCAGAGAGAAAAGCATTTCCATCACTAGGAATTGGATCAGAATGTATTATTAAGGAATTATGCCTAAATGTGCTTAGAGTTGTGAGATTTTAATTAAATTGTTCCAGTTACTGTTAGCATTTGGGTTGGCAACAGGCTGCCAAAGTATGACACTATGTTTCATATTTGGTGTAGAAAAGAATTGGGAAAGAGACTGAATACTTAGCACCCAAGAATTTAGATTTGTCAGTCTATGGAAGGTGCTAGGGATGCACCTTCTTACAGATGCCTCGTAGAATTAATCTACAAGCAGAGATGGTGGAGATTCCCTTTGAAGCCCATTTCGTGCTTGTCTTGGTCAACACAGCCTTTCCTTGGAACCAGGACTTTTCCTTTCTACAGTACCCATTTCCTAGACCTTACCTAGTTACAGAAGGCCTGTCACATGCTTAGCCTTCTGTCTGGTGCTTCTCCTGTCACCTGATCTTGAAGCTACCTTTGCAGGTTGTGATGTTATTCTCCTGTTTCTTAAGTGGAAACCAACACGAAGAGCACAGGAGTTCATTAAAGAGTGTGTACCTTTAAATCCTTGCCATTAAAGCCAGTGGGACCTCGATTTCACTTGAAGTGTGAACAGCAGACAGGAGACTGTGGCACTGAGAAAGTTTGAAGTCAGATATAAACCTGTAGACATGGTTGAAGGGAAATGCATCTACACAAAACTGACAGCTGAAAGAGGGGCCTGGTGGGAAGGCAAGGCTGAGTGACTAGTTCAGGTTTTCATTTTTCCTTTGTTTGTTGTCTTTCTTTACTCACACGGACTCAGCCCTGAGACATTGCAGGGGCACAGTAGGTCTTTGATTATCATTGACTCTGAATAGTCTGTGAGCAAGGAAACATTTGTCAGGAAGGACTGCACTTCAGGAGGCATGGGCCTCATTCAGACTAAAGGAAGGATTTGTAAGTTGAGATGAGAATAGTGAGACTTGCAGAGCTCATCCTCTAGGATGGTGAAGTCACCAGTCATGGCCGCCTGTCAATTTGTAATGCACCAGCGAGCCACATGCGCCAGTCATGATTGTTGGCAACATTGTAGAATCACACTCATTCCTGACTAAGGCAAGATCAGATCAGTGGTTTTCTGATTTGGTCTCAGACTCACTTTTTATCAATGGTAACCTTGGGCATAAAAATAGGAATTCCTGTTGGGAGTGTTAATGTAAACTATCTGAGCACTTCCTAAAATATACGTGATTCATACCATGTGTTTGTTCCCACATCAACACTGAGTCCCAAGATACAATTACCCATGCCCACTCTGCTTCGTCATGGGACTGTGTTTATCCTTTAGCTATCCATATCTGGGAGCAGGGCCAAGCACCCTGTAAGATCAATACATGTGCATGGTGTGATCACACATGACCCTTTGAATCTGACCTTGCTGTCTTCTCTCCCAAAGCAGTCTTGTTGCCTGGCAGTACATTGCAGTGTTCCCCCCCAGTATCCCCTGTTCTTCAGCTGAGCACCTTAAATATTGTTATTCATCCAAGGTTAAGACTTATGTCCGTTGTCCATGCAGCTCTGTCTGGTTTTTACTCTTTGTTTGTTCTCTCTATTTTTGATTTTTTTTCCCTCTCGTATCTTTTGTCTCATATGCTTTCCCATGTGTACTCTGTCATCTAATGAGATTTGTAGATAAAGCCACACTGGGAGGACTGACTCCCTTCTTTTCTCCATCCTCCTCTCTGTCTCTTATCCATCAGCTTCTCTTTCCTTTGCCATCTTATTCTCCTTCACCATCTTCTCCATCATGACGGTACATTCTGAATATTTAATAACACTTATAGAAAAGTAAGTGAAAACTGTCTTATATTAGGTATTGGTTGTTAGATTGCTATTAAAGCTAAGATTTCTTTTGAAATTAAAAGTCCCTCTCTGTCTCTTTCATATTCATTCTCTCTCTCTCACTCTCTCTCTCTCTCTGCCGGGCAGCGCGGGCGGAGCCAGCCCCCTCCCGCCCCCCCCCCCCACCCTCTCCCCCCCCCTCCTCCCCCCCCCCTCTCGTGTGTGCATGTGTGTGGTGGCCAGAGCTGAGTGACCCAAAGCGGCAATTAACTGACTGGATAATTACATAACTGACTGGCCAGTTATCTCCAGGAATTTGCTTGTATTTGCCTCCGCATACCTGGTACTCAGGTTTGATATAGTCACAGGGAATCTGAATTTATGTCTCTCTGCTTCTTGGAAGCAATGTCTAATCTTATATCAACTCAATATACAAGCTAGAATTATCTGAACGAAGGGAGACTTAATTGAGGAAATGCCTCTGTAGGACCCGGTATAAGGCATTTTTAAAATCAATTATTCATAGAGAAAGGCCTAGCCCTTTGTGAGTGTTTCCATCCCTGGGTAAGTAGCCATGGGTTCTATAATACAACAGGCCAAGCAACCCATGGCAAACAAGGCAGTAAGCAGCACCCCTCCACAACCTCTGCATCAGATCCTGCCCTGCTTGAGTTCCTCTCTTGAATTTCTTCAGTGATGAACAATACTGTGGAAGTGTAAGCCTAATAAACCCTTTCCTCCCCAAGTTTGTTTGGTCATAGTGTTTCATCGCAGTAACATTCACCCTGACTAAGACACGGGACAAGAATATTACCAATTTAGACATCTCCCAGATCAATGGAGCCCTTCTTTTTATGTGATTACATCTATGACCTTTTTCTTGATGATTTGAAAAGCTCGTTTGATCTCAGCTTGAGTGTAGAAAGGATCTTCCCTCTTTTCCAATCCATTTTGGTTTAAAATAAAGTATAAGGTTTTGCAGAGAGACTTTTGCAGCAGAACCTGCAGTTGTATTTCCTGCATGGATAACTGCAGTGCTCTCCTCTTGGTCTTTGGTATCCAGTTCTGTTTGGCATGGACAGTAAGCTCCTAAGGTTTCTAAGGCTGCTGGGATATGTGCTGAGATGTTGGTGAAGCTTTCCTAAGTGTAGCTACGTCTCTGTTGAGTGAGAGTGGCAGTGCAGAGTGCCCGTGGAGGCTGGCTGCTTTGGGCCACATTGCTGAGTAATGACTGCTGCATGCTCAAGGGATGTTTCTCAGAAGGGAAAAAGAAAGTTTGCTAAAGAGAAAATGGCACCTAGACCTGGGGTGTTTCTTGAGCAGTTAATCCATCTTTTATTGCTACCAGATGTGATTTCTCTAATATTTCAAAAATTTGACACAAAAACTTGTTCCATCGTAGGCCTTTGTGGTAAGATATGAGGCATGTCTTGCCTTGTTCTCACTTAACTGCTTGCTGGAGTCTAGTCTCGCCTTGTGGCTTCTGTTTCCTTTGAGCAGCAGGTGACTCTTAAAGAATGGGCTTCCTCTAGACAAATGCTGTTACTGATTCTACTTGAATATGTCAAGTTGTGTTGGTAATGCTGTAGTTCCAAGAATCAAAATAACACTTAATTTAAATGGAATCAGAATAATGTGGTCAGGAAAAGTGAGGATAGGTGAAAACAACAAAACCCACTACAAATTAACTTAGAACCCTTTATACCCCTGTATTGTCCCATAGGCTACAGTCATGTGCGTAGACAGAGCAGGAGTTTCTTCTTGCAAGAGAACAGAAAGAGCAAGTCCAGGCTCATGATGCAGGTGAGAGGGTTAGAAGGGACGGTGATTTTCTCAGGTTTCTCCTGTGCCTGACGGCAGAGCTAGGAATAGATGCTCAGACTAGCACTCCCCCATCCCATCTGTCTCTGTTGCACACGGAGAGTTCTGAGGGTAGTCAGATTGGTAGGAAGGGTCATATTTGGTGTAACATGTCTAAGTAGTAGCTCATTTGGTTATGAGCTTCACAGGACAGAGCCACTGCACTGTCTCCTTTTCTTTTTAAAGGGAGTATTAGATTCGAATAACTGTGATACGGGTCTCCATGCCTCATGATTTGCACATGGCTACATGACTTCATTAAGCTTTGCTGTTTGACTGAAAGAGTAAGATATTGGCAGATGCCCACAGTCTGAACCCGAAGCTTATGGACAACGATTCTAAGATGTAGAGTTCATACTGCACTGAGTCGTAGCTTGAAGATGGGTTCTTCATTCCTGCATTTTGCTTTTCCTATCCTTTCCAGGAGACTGGAAATGAGTGCCTTTTGTTTTCTTGAGTCCCTTTCTTCTCAATGTTTTCTCTTCTAGAAGAAGGAACAAGAATAATTTTCCTGTTTATTTTATGGACTTCTGAAATGATCCTTTGAAGCAAAGTATGTGCTTGGGCAGTGGAAATGTTTCAGTGTGCAGGGGACAGGGGGTACCTTTTAATCTTTTAGCTTTGTTAACAGGCTGATATCTCTTTATGAGAATTTTATTGTCTATGAAGGAATTTTTCAGAAAAACGATTTGACTGCCTTATAGGTCTAAAGTTTCATTAGCCATCATGCTCTTTTTCATGATGATCATGGTTACATAACATGGAATACTTGGCATGGGATGGAACAGTTTTTCTCGATTTCCCATTTTGCTGGGAGGGTGGGATGCTTTATCATGTACAGAACTCAAGCGAAATGATTTGAAAACCATCGTCTATCTTGTAAATATCCAAACACTAGAACATGTATGAATGTGACTTCAAATATATCGTACCCCAACTTATTGACATGTCTGTATCAGAATATACTTCAAAGTTACATCTACAATGGAGTTGTTGCAAGCCAAAGCATTGTTTGCTTAGTTGCCACTGTGCTCAGAGTATTAATTATGTAAATATTTATTGGCTATTATTTAGCAAGTATGAATTATTAATCTCTACAACTTTATGACATGAACAGGATCTAAGTTTAATATTTTAAACTTAAAAAGCTGACAAACATTAGATCTATGTATTAAATCTTCATAGTCTGAGTCTAGAATCTTAACCAGTGTTTGTTTTGTGTTTTAAAGTCTTTGAGGGGCAGTTTTTTTTTAATTAAAAAGAAATAGACCATATATTAATCATGTCTTCAGATTAATATACATCGTGATAATGTATGTATAATTATCATTATACATACGAATGATAATGTATGTATAATTAATGTATGGTAATGTATATTATATAAGTGGTCATTAAAGTAAATAAATATGCACTAAGTTTTGTTGATTACAAGGAATATGCCTTTTTATATTTCTTTTTGGATATGGCCAGGTTTTTTCCCACATAATACTAGAATTCTTGGAATAATGAATTTTAATAATTATAGTAGGAGAAGTAGTTCTATTCATGTTGACTAAAGAACATAAATTGACTTGAAAATAACAGCGACATACATAATCATGCTTTGCTTTTGTTATTAGTCTCCTAAATTCCCTGAGATGAAATTTTCTTCTATTCCTACATTGTCTCGGAAGGTATTCTTTTCCTAATATTGCAGTAGAGAAGCATAGTCCAGCTCATTGCATGTCAGAACCCATTTGGTATTCTATATGACTTGCCTAAGGAGTTTCTTGAAATAGTAAAGTATGATTTATATATTATCATATAGAACATTTAACCTTACTTTCTCTGAGAAGTTTCTGGTTTGTTTCATTTCTGCAGTTGAGAAGTTGCAGACACACCTGTGTTATTTAGGTTCCACTTCCGTGATGTGCCTAGGCATGTCATGACTAAGCATGACATGCATGCTTAATCAGATCCTGGGGGCTTCTAAATGTCAATGCCTTTTGTATTCTCGGTGTGATATTACATGTTGACTATGATTCTAGAAGACAAGGTTCCCAAAGTGACTTTGTAATATAATATTTTTAATTTTTGTAATTACAAAATAATTATAAAATAATTGCAGCATTTTCTCTT
Organism: Grammomys surdaster; assembly: GCF_004785775.1. Taxonomy (NCBI): domain Eukaryota; kingdom Metazoa; phylum Chordata; class Mammalia; order Rodentia; family Muridae; genus Grammomys; species Grammomys surdaster. The sequence continues at coordinate 1,889,869 of NW_021605585.1, read as the reverse complement.
TTCCTTCCCTTTGTTCATACATTCTCCTTCTACTTTCTCTCAAATTCAAGGGCTCTTCTTTTTTAATTGTTGATATATGAATATACATGTGTGCATATATACATACACACACATACATACATACATAGTATATATGTATATATATGTATATATATTACACATACACACACACACACGTTTCTCTTTTTTTTCTCATTATCCTATGACCTCTAACAATGTGATTAATCACTCATGCAGTTGTTTCTCCTGCTCCCGCACTTTCACTGAAATGAATGCTTACAATTCTATGCTATGCAACACAAGACCAGTTCATTTCCAAAGATAAATATTGGATGGCCTGACTGATATGCAGTCAGTAAAGCCATAATTTGTTTAGGCAAGGCCTGTGAGTAGACACTAAATTTTATGAGTTAAAGGTCTTTAATGGGCAGACTATTGGCAAAGTTTCAAAGTGGCACCTCTCATATATTGACACTTAATATATGGGGATACTTGTACATAACTAGGATACTTTTACAGTAGTAGTAAAGGATGGTAGGACCTTCCTGAATTAATTCAACTATCAAAGTTGGAGTCACAAAGTACTATTTCTGAGTCAAGTCTCAAGCTTCATGGTGTGATATGCTTATAATGTCATGTGTCATGCTTGTAGTTTCTCTCCAGCATGTCTGATGTGAACCTAAGAATCAAGTAAATGCACGTCGTTCAGTTTTTATAAGATAACCTGGCCTGACAAAGCTAGCCAGTGCTGAATGGGAATTAACAGATTCCATAGTTCAGTGTGTGGCCTTTAATTCCATTTTGAGTGTAAATTAGCAATACTAGATGAAAGGATTCCTAGGGCTGACTGGTGCTGAAACATGAAATCAAATGTGAATATGCAGGGAGGTAGCCTGTAGTATGTGAGTATGCATGTTTGTAGTATGTGAATATGCAGGTGTGATATCTGTAGTATGTGATGAAGGTATGTATTATATAGCATGTAAATATGCAAGTATGAGGTCCGTAGTATGTGAATATACAGGTATGCAGTACTGCCAACATGCTCAGTTTCCCTGGTATGATAATAGTCCTCAGGAATCTGGCCATTTGAAGGTCATGCAGACTGCAATGGTGTCAGGTAGGGAGGCAACATCTTATTCATAGTTTATCTGCAGCAGTGAGTATAATTCCTAGAAATGGACTGCAAATGGGTTGAAATATTGAATTTGGAGGCTAGATCTATGTTTATTTCATAAAAAATATTTGAAATTCCTAATAACAATGATAAGTACAAGCAATGAGTAGATAAACATGACATTTCTACCTTCCTCAGTGCCAGTGCCCCATCTCCTTTGCTCTTAGTCAGTTAACAGCATTTGAGGTAAAGGACAGTCTACCTTGCTCAGTCTGTTGGTATAGTCTAGCTTTATCTCTCCCACATGCCATGTGTGTCTGTTGGGGACCAATCTTTCATAGTCTGCTTTCATGTTGCTTCCAGGGTGGCATCATCTCCCCGTAATTCTACCAGTGCCACCTCAAATGATATTTTTCCCCAAATGTCAAAATAAGCCTCAAATGTAGTTTGTTGGGTTTTAGTTATCTACATGCATTTCTGGGATAAATGGAAACAACTCGTGTGGCAATTACATCTTGTGGATAGTTCAGTCATGGGAATTCAGTATGTGGATACCCTCTTAGCCCTGGCTTTTGTCTTCTTGTCTAATTCTTGTAGTCTAGTCATTGCTGCAGTGAGTTCTGCACAGGTGTGAAACACTGGCACCCTTGGTGTCCTTTGCTCACTTCACTGTCTGTTCTGTACTGTCTGGACTATGTAACCATTTCCATCCCTTGAGTGAAGCATTGGGAATTTTTAAGTCCTAGAACAGTTGTAGACAAAAGCAGAAGCTTGAGAAATATAAGGGGTGTTCATCAAAACAGGTCCATGCAGTTCTAAGAAGCACGAGGAGGGGCCCACACTGGTGATGAGCTCAGGCTGACAATGTGGATTGTCTTTCATTCCTCCTGCACCCTCAACAGGAGCTTTGGGGATCAATTCCCCAATTAACTTGCATACAGGCCTTCTGGCACAGTATTGTTTCTCAGGGAAGCCAGACTTACACATGGGATCTTTCTGGTTATGACCAGAGAGGGTAGAAAACTGGTATTACAATGGCTACTTTATAGGAGTGCCTGCTATATCTAGAACCAACATTATGCAAAGCACCAGGGACTCCTCCTAGTTATTATTTGGCCTCTGGTAAGCTGTGTAACCATTTTCTGACATGCAGAACCATACTGAGAATGTTGGTAAGGATGTAGGATTCTTTCAGGTGCATTTAAAGCTGTTTTGTGAAGAGCAAGAGAAGACATAAATCTGAATCTTTGGAGAGTAGATGAGCGTATTAAGAAAAGAGTTTGTGTGGGAACTTGGGCAGAACTCTGGGGGTGGAGCCAAGATACAAAAGAGACACCTTGGCAGGAGAAAGTGTCTGTTCCTTTTTCACAATGAGGATCAAAATGCAGACACAAAGCTATTATATCAGGTCAGGTAGGGTAGCTGGGGGTTGTACCTACAGAAGCCGCTAGAGTGAGGCTAGGACTTGTTAGTCTGTTGCATCAACCTAACCTGACAAGGGGAAATGGAGATCAGTCCCAACTCTCCCATGAGCATAGGAGACTGGAGCCAGTGGAGGTCTACAAGCTTGGGCTGGTCACAGTTCATAATTAGTTATTTCACTGTATAGCTCAGGTTAATCCTGTGACTTGGGTCTTTGTGGTTAGAATCCTATGAGTCAGGCCATAGGCACTTATTATATTTTGTGCTACAGTAAAGTACAGAAGTTAAAGAACTGATTATATCCTGTCTTTTCGCTGGTACCCCAAGGGAACACTTAATGAGTGATGCTTACCTCAAGAAGAAGAATTAACAATAGTTATATTATGACTATTAATTTATAGTTACTGGTTGCTATAATTATTGCTATTTATGAAAATCATCATAATTATAGCACTTTACAATTTACCAAGTATGTTCCCATCCACTTTCTTTTCTGGGTTTTTAACTAATCTCTGGCTGAGTTAGGGTGGGTGATGGTCTCTTCTTTTTCCAGATGAAGAAACTCAGGGAAGCACTTAACCAGAATACAATCCAGTGTCCTCACCAACATATTGTATGTATGTGTATGCACTTATCAAATTTCTGCTTATGATAATTTTAGGGGCACACATAAAACAAATTCAGTTAGTTCTCAGTATTCATCCTTTGAAGTGGTGCACCCTACCTTCTCATCTGATGTCACTCTGGCTATGCAGAATGTTCTCCTACCTCTCACAAATAAAAGGGATCCTTGTCTTTTCAATTTGCGATTCCCATACTATTGCATTGCGGGTAAATAGCAGACGCTCTGAGAGGCACATTAGTATTTCTGTAACAAAAATATCATCAACCTTGATAATTTAGTCATGGGTAAAAGTATTTGCTGTACAAGTCTGATGATCTGTGTTATATCCCCAGAACGCACATTAAGGTGAAAGGAAGCAATCAACTCTACAAAGTTTTCTTCTGACCGCCAATCCAGGCTATGGCCTGTGTGTGGGGTGGGTATACACATGTGCCCACATTAGAGCACATGTGCGTGTGTACATGCATGAACACACACACACACACGCACGCGCACACACACACACACACACACCTCTAACTCTAATAGTAAATAAAATAGTATAAACTTAAAAAGTTGAGTAACATTGAAGCTCAGATTCTGACAAAACACAATATACCTATAAAGCACTATTTCTGAGTGTGGGCTGGGGCAGGAGCTCTAGGACAGTCTTTCAGCCTTTGAAATGTGTGCTAGCCAGTGTGATGTCCAAGAATATACACCCAGGTCCATTGTGTTCTCAACTATTTGATTGCATTTCTACATCATATATTAGAGGACTTACCTGTTCCTATTATATCTTATGCCCCTTACCCAAAAGCTGTTGATATAAGAATGGTTACAGAATGAAAATCATTTTAACACTGACAGTGTCATTGTTCATCAATAAATTAAAAAAAAAATGCCTATTGACCATTTCACAGTTCAGGCCCTGATCAAAACTTGGGGAAATCTACAAGGTACATCTTTTCTTTCATCAATCCTACATTATTGTAGGGATGAGAATGACCTTACCCAAATGGTTAAAAGGACAATGTTTAGATAGCAGCTGGTACAATTAGAAAAGCAAACAGTGGATTGAGGATATTGAAAGAATAGGTAGTATCAACAGTATATGCCAGGGGTCAAAATCATGAGACAAGTACTCTGGATAGCTTATTAACAGATATCCATATTTAAAGAAGACTCAGACACGAGGAAGAGACATGATAATCTGGGGTAGCATCTTAGAAACTGATCTCAAATTTTCAATATGTATGTAGTTGGCATTCCCAGTTTTACTGATGCAGACCATGGTGTATTGGGGCTCTCCATATGCTGACTGCATTGGGTTGATTGATACGTCAGAGTCCATTCATGTTGTGGTACCACATTTAAAGAGCATCTAAAACTGAGAGAAAGTGGTATGGTGGGCAAACACTCAAAAAAAAAAAAAAAAGGAACTAGTTCTGGTATAGCCTTTCTTCAGTGTCCCTGATCCCACTTACTCTATAGACAGAAATATTTGCTTCAGAGTTTGTAATTTTAATATCCCTCCCTTCTTCTAAATCCTAGGGCCACCTCCTTATCTATCTCCTTGCTTGAGCTGTAGGCAGACTGTTCTCTTGCTTTTTCAGCTCTGCCCATAGTTGTTGACAATGGCCAAAGAGTACTATGTTCTCCCTTCTCCTTCTATTGGCTCTGAGTGTGGGTAGCAGGGACCATTGGCGGACAAGTCCCGTTGCTCCCCAGCTCCCTTACACATACTCACTATGTGTGCTTCCTGTGCAGCCATAACCAGCGTCCTAACTCACCTCTTTCTGCCTCATGTGTTAGGAGCTGTGCTTAGGCGTCCATCACATGAGCATATATATCTACTGCCACTGACCAAAGACTAATCTCTTCTGCTTTGTGGTGTGAAGTGTTGAGTGTCCTATTGTGATATGGTTACCCTGCTTAACAATTGCTTCTCCACTAAAGTACCATCAATGATTTCTTAGTGCAGAGGGCCTCAGTTGTACTGATCCTAAAGTGCACGCATTGAGGCATTAATTTATTTTACTTAAAATTTCTTCAAAATGTCTTAAGTATATGGCTTTAGAGTAAAACATAGCAAGGTTTTTTTTGTTTTTTTCCTGTGGTCTTCTTTGTCAAAAGTGGTTATTTCTTTCTGCCCACCTTACTAAGATTTGATGAAACCTTACAAAAGAAAAAGAAAACAGAAAAGAAAAAAAAAGGAAACTTTAAAAAGGAGCAAATTTTTGCCAGTGAAATTTGAACTCATAATATTCTCTGTGGTGTCTTATTGAGTTTGAATATGTGTGTTTTCAGCAGGGAAATCCTGGAGGCAAGACCCTGGAGGAAAGGCGCTCCAGCCTGGATGCAGAGATTGATTCGTTGACCAGCATCTTGGCTGATTTGGAGTGCAGCTCACCCTACAAGCCTCGGGCCCCACAGGTAGGTGATGCTCCAGCCATGATATCTACTCTGTCTGGAAAATGAAATTCTTTTGAGAGCCTTTCATTCTTGTTTACATCCCCTTAAAGCTAGTGGCCCCACCTCCTGATCTAACAGGACCCCACTGTGTACCCAATCTCCTAGGTGGTAGCAGATATACACTGTCATGCTAAGAACATGACTATCAGCTCATACTAGTTAACTAGCAGTAACTTTGTAAACTTGCATTATCAACATCTTGCTTCAAAATGGCACTGGGGTACTTCTCTGGGAGGTTCTATAAAGGGAAGCTAATTTCATTGCTGTGCCCTTTTCTGAACCCTCTCTTTGTAGATATCTCATTACACACTGTTGAAGTCTCTAAATATATGACTTACCACGCATCTCTATAAAGTTATGCTGCATGTTGAAGAATCTTTTGTTTTGTCGTTGCTGTTAGAAGTAATGATAAACACTACCAAGGTCATGATGCTGCCAACAGTGAGATTTCCACACTCAACAGAAAGACTGACATCTTCACATCTCGGTCCTCCCTCTCTGCCTCTGAACCTCTTTTTGAGAGTAGGTCGTGGCTGGCCTAGAACTCACTACTGTATACGCAAGCCTGACTTTGAAGTCATAGAGCTTCCTCTCATGTGCTGGGATTAAAGACATTTGCCACCACACTTAGCCTTTTGGATTTGGGAGTGAATTAAACTGGCATCAGAAGTCTTGGTATGACATTTTCTTCCAGATTCACAAGAATTAAGTAAAATCAGTTATTGTGTTTCTATCGCAAGTGATGCACTGTTCTTTTTCCTTACTTTAGAACTTGGATATATTTCTGCATTTTCATTTATCATCTGTGTTTTTGAAGTTGCCATTCCGTCACTAGAGAGTACCTCCCTAACTGGCTAACAATTGGAAGGGTCAAATGTGCTGCAAGGCCAGTTCACAGGATTCTAGATGCTAAAGTTAGGCAGGTCCTTTTGCCACTGAGTGGTTTGACCCTGATAATGCTTTTGGTTTTCTAATTGACAGCACATAACCTCTGTGTGGCTTACTCTTACTGGTGAACAGGGGTCATTGTATTATCAATGTTCCCTAACAAATTGCAGAGCAGTCCTGCTTCTGTGCTGTCAATCATTCATCACCTATCTTCATCCAAGATTGAAGTGCCTTTTTTAGACATATTCTATCCCCTTCCAAGCACATGTAATGAGACTGGCAGTTGGGCGTGGGGGCAAAAGGCAAAATAGACAAAAGACAAAGCCTTGTGTATCTGTGTTGGCTCCATCTGTCCCAGCAGTGAACGTGGATTCCATTTCTTATTCATTGGCTTTGCTTTGCCTGTAGAGCAGGCATGGTGCTTTTGTGGTGAACTGCGCAGAAAAGGAAAGGCATTGTTGGGAAGAGAGTCATGGACCTCTGTAGTAGTTTTCTAGTAGTGTCTGTCACTGTATGAGACAAACTGAGACTGCTATGACAAGCACACAGGAAGAGAATGGTAGGGTTTTAACAAGGTGGCAGAACATATGCAGTCTTACTCAAAGGCTTGTTAATTAAGCCAGAGGCTGAGTGCTATTGTGTCATTGAAGACATAGAGATGGCATCCTCAGACCCAGGCCAGGAATGGGACCACATCTGAGGCTATGGGAAGCCATGGATGAGTTTTGATGCTAAACTGAGATTTTAGCTTGTCAGTCACAGATAGAGAATAGAAAGTTGTTGAAGAATATCGAGCAGGGCAGCAGTAAAATTCATTCTGAACAGAAATGGAGGAAACAAGACCAACTCTGAAAAGATGCAGGGATGGGCTGAACCACCTACTAGAAATGATGCTTATGCTATCATCTGATATTGAACAATTTTATAATTCCAACAAGTCAAGTAAGTGCCACATACCTAGTTTCTCAGGATAGCAAGTCTACTTCCTGACACTAGACTCAGTTACATTCTGAAGAATGTTTCTATGTGCTCATTAGAAGCTGGGTTTTTTTTAGCCTTTGTTTTTCACTCCTGAGGGCTTCTTTTTTCCCTATTGTTCTTTTATTGAATTTTTTCCTTTAATATTTTGATTACAGTTTATCGTCTTCTAACTCCTCTGAGACTCTCACCAGTTTGCCTCCCACCCAAATCTCCCCTCTCTGTGTCCCTTACTCTCTCCCTTCTTCCCTCCCTCTCTCCAGTCATCCCTCCCTCCATCTGTGTCTCTCCCTCTCCCCTTTACCCTTCCTCCTCCCCCTTGGCCACCTCATTAAACAATCAGGCATCTAAAGAACAATATTAAAAGAGATATGAGAAAACAAAAACAAATAAACCACAATAGGATAAAATAAACAGAAGAAAAAGCAAGAGAAACACATAAAGATACAAAGACACACACATACACAAACACACACACACACAGGAATCCCATAAAATGCAACACCAGAAGTCATAATATATATGCAAAGATTGTGTAAGGAAAAGAAAGAAGGAAGGAAGGGAGGGAGGAAGGGAGGAAGGAAGGAAAAGAAAAGTCAAGCCCTAGCAAAATATTATGAGACAAAGGACCTCTAAAGATGCATTGTGTGGAAAAGACTGGGCTGGGAGATTTCTCCTTTATGTGAGCTTTCTTCTCTAGGACCATGTCAACACATGCTGCCTATGAAATAGTGCACTTTGATTGGCTTATTCATCACTGGTCTTAACTGTTTCAACATTCTTACTGTTGGTGCACACTCATAGTCACTGACAGTGTGGACAACAATTTCCTGCTTGTGAAGCATATGGCTAGGGTATAGACATCTTACCTCTGAGATACAGAGAATATACCTCACTTGTTTACATGAACAGAGCAACCAAAACTTAGCCAGTAAATGGCAGATGGTTTTGGCTACTATATGAATACAGCTGTACCCAAAGCTTAGATTTCTGTTTCATTGTGTGTTCTAAAACCAGATTAAAGACTTTGGTATTTATTAATTTTAATTGTTTTACTATTGGAAAAAACAAGAAGATATAAGTGACATTGTTTCTTAAGAATCACTTTCCCATTAAAAAGCAAAACATTCATGAGGTTAAAGTAATTAGGATGACCTCTACGTTAAATAGTTTCATAATTACATTGGAGTCTACTTTCTGTGTGCCTGTTCCCTTCTCAAATCAAAGCATGGTCTAGTCTATCCTTTTCAATTATTCTAATTTAGGAAAGCAAGAGTTAATTAGGTGCTCCTGCTCATCCTTCTGTATTTTCTTCAATCCATGCAACTGAAGTCAACATGTAAGTATTTATTGGATAATATAATTATATACTGTGAGAACAATAATCACACACTTAAATATTAAAATATGTGCCAAGAGCAGATGATGTCTGGTATAGACCACATTGTGCTGTAGTTAAAAGGAACCTCAAATATCCTCAAAGAATAGACTTTCATATCTAACTTTGATGCTTTCTAGTTTTGAGGCAAAACAGATTTTAAATTTAATACTTGATGAGTCACCTGACCACCTCAAGTAGGCTACAAGGTTTGTCGTCTGTCACTTCTCAAGTCGTGGTGATTTTCCAGTCTGTCTCTGAATCACCTTTGTATGGCCACCATGACTTATGATCTGCAGAAAATGATACATCATGTGTAATGCTTGTTCAGGAAGAGGTCCCTGGGGGCACATTCACATAACAGGTTTTCCAGTGCCCCTGCTCTTGACAAATTTTACCAAAGCCTTTCCCCTTTTTTCATAGAAGTATCCCCCATCATCAAGTTGCCCAGTGTTAGTTCTAATTACTTTTTTGTTCTTGTGTCCGTTTGGACGATGTTACTTTAACTTTGTATGTTGGAAATATAAAGGCATGTGTCACTATGTCCTGACTCGAGGGAATTTCTAAACTCTTATGACAGAGAAGTGATCTACAGTGACACAAAGAAGTATCTCACCATGCTTTTTACTTTGCCATGTGCCTCATTATGTACCGAAACTATTTAGAGACCAGAGACCTTCTGTAAAAACAAAAACAAAAAACAAACAAACAAAGAAACCAGGATGTTAACATAGGGCCTTTCAGAGTTAGTGAGGATCCTGCCATAGAGGCCTTGGCTGCATCTGTTCTCAAAGGACACTGGATTTCAGAAATTATAACAGCAGTGAAAGTCCCTCTTGTTTGAAGCATACACTGATTCTAATAGTAATATAATCTATGTGGAGTTTCAAGGAGAATGACAGGTTTAAAAAAGTCAAATGAGCTTAGGTCCTAGTAGCACTCTTACTGCTGAAAGCTCTCTCGGAGAGCAAGGAGAGCAACAGTATTTCTGGCTATGGTGGCTTTAGATGGAATACTTTTAGTAAAGCTTACATAGTGTGTGTGTGTGTGTGTGTGTGTGTGTGTGTGTGTGTGTGTGTGTGTTTGAGTGTGTGTGTATGTACGTACATGTGTGTGTGCATATAGATGATTTATATTATATGTCTGATATATCAACTATAAAATACTCTTAGCAAACTTGACATGATATAGATAATACATTTGTATTATATGAACAATAACGATCTATATAAAAATACTTGTCAACATTTCCAAGAATAATATAGTATATATACATGATATGCAACATATAAACTATTCATATATAAAAAACACCTTTTAAAATTTTACATGTTAGATAAACATACACAAGGATACACACACACACAGCAACACACACTCACACAAAACACTACAAGAAAGCAAATAACTGGACAATTTAGTGTTAAGAATTAAAACTTCCAAAATTTTTATACTGAATACTAGAGAAATATTTTAGAAGAATAGACATGAGAAATGGAAAGGAACTCTAGGCAAAATGGTAGGCCCAAGATGATCACAGAATATCAGAGCTTATGTGGCTGGCTCATAGATCCTGTAGCCAAATTTGTAATGTATAGATAAATATTTGTTCACATAGGAATGAGTTTGGCTCCAGAAGGCTTACTTTGTAGCGAACTGAATAACCACTTTCATTTTTTCTGATCCGTAAAAGAACACTTCTCTGTGACAGCAGGCAGCAAGCATAGTTCTGAGAAATATCTTCACTTTATCCTCAACATACTATTTTTATGGCACTTTCCTTTCATTGTCTTGTTGATTTATCAATGGATTAGACATTCCTTAACAAAGTACAAAGGTAATCAGAAATCATAAGTTAATATGCTATCCTTCCATATTCCAGTTGTCACCTCAGTTTCAGCTTAGACTCTTAGTTGGAGCCACTCTGAATTCATGTTGATGTGTGTTTTCTATAAAATGAGGGTCAAATGTCACTTTAGGATTATCTTTTTCCTTCTCCAAAGAATTCATGCTAAAACGCACCTCCTGATTCTCATTCTTAGACTGTCTTTTCTTCCCACATGTTATTAGTTAGGGTTGGAGATGGCGTTTAGGTTACATTTTTGTTGGATTATATTAATGTTCTACTGAAACTAAACATTTAACAACTTTTTTCAATCATAACACATTTGAAAAGATGTAAAGTAATTTCACTATTGTCATGTAGACTAGTGTAACATTGCAAAATTACAAACTGAGTTATTTGTGTTTGAGAATGAGGAAAGAAATGAGAGAGAAAGAAAGAAAGGAAGAGAGTTGGTAGAGTAAGCATGCACCCTAAGATGCTGTCTGATAGTTCTCCTGCTACCCTGATAAACATGGTAGGAGAGAGGAATGGATTTATTTTAATACTCCTTTCTCCTTGACTCTGATCCTGATATACAGCTCCTAACTCTGGAGTTCTTGTCATCCATGGCAGGACTGTTTCTCATTATGAGGCGACACTTGGTGAGATCTTCAGTGAGAGTCACTAAAAAGACAGAGCTGTGATTTAAAGGCTGGAGTTTTCAGCTCTCCTTTTCATCCTCTGAGGTAGGGAGAAGACCTGAGGTTGACTAGATCACGCTTCTAATGGAGGCTACTGAAATCCCAAAGTTGGAGTTGAGAGAATTTCTTAGTTGTTGAAGTTACTAGATGATGTCTGCCCTTAGTTGTCCAAGAAGCTGTCTAAGTTTCTGAACTTAGGGCCTACTAGACCTAGCTCAGAACACCTCTTGCATGTACCTTTTCATTTGTCTTCTTTACTGTGGCCTCTGTACTTCATTGACCAGTGCATGGAGATGTTCCTGGAGCCACTCTAGCAAATGATGCACTTTATTCATATGCTGGTACCACTGAGTTGGAGCTAAGTCACACAGAAATACAAACAACCCAGTGCTCAGTACGTACAATTGACTTGAATATGCACAGCCTGTGGAACATAGGGTCAGGAGTGATTGAAGATCCATGGCATCAGAATTGAATTGAATTCTTAGTTATTCATCTGATGTTAGATGGAGGGAAATGCATATCAAAGTGAAGATTTTGTGAGGCATACATTCAGAGAACACAAGTATATTTTCTCTGGACAAGTAACAGGAAAGAGTTGGAGAGCTTTTAGATGCCAAGGTTATAATGGATCTACCATTGGCTGCTTTGTCTCCAAGTCTGTAAAGCAAGAACACCACCCTTTCACTGTCATGGATTACACACCCTGAGAAAACTTGCTTGACACAAATTGTTCTCCCGCACCAATCTAGGGTTGCTTTCATTGCTGTATTTAAAGGTTATTAGCATATATCTGAGGTTTGCTTTCAAACGTGGGCTTTTAAAGGTTGTACGCACTCTTTATGAAGACTGCTTGTCATGGAAAATATCAACTCATGCTTTTAAGGACAGAAAGTTGGTAAAACTTCTCTTTGGCTGACTGTCGTCTGCTTTCACTGCGACCTCAGCCCTTGCACACCGGGTGCATTTCACAGAGCGGCAGCCTTTGAGGCAAGTTAAGAGACCGTTTCAGGGGTGTACTAAAGGACGTTTATAAGGAATTCATATGGCCTGAGGTATTAGGTACAGTAATCAGGGTGGAGCCTTATGAATCCATGGATAGTCTCTTCTAGCTGGCAAAAGCAAGCTGCAGCAGAGATTTATTAGTTATTAAAAGCTTAATATTTTATATTATTTACTTCAACCTAAACATGCTGACTGCTGGGAGGTGAAAGCTGCAGCATGCTTATACTGTATGAGGGGCGTGCAGTCCTTGAAGACAAAGGGCTTTACTTTGCGGAAGGGAGGATTGGTGCCTTCTTGAGAATTGTCATCTGAACATGGCATCTTGTGTTGAAGCAGGGATGGGGATAGTGCCGTTTCCATATTTCTTGCATCTCTTGTGAACTGTAGAGGAGTAGACCTTGATTTGTTGAGAGTGGATTTGTCTGTATATTGACACAGTCTATACTCTAGCTACCTTTGTGAATGTGGTAAAAGATGAAATTCTTTGGAAATGTCATGTGGAAGATATTAGCTGAAATACAATAAAATAAGATGTGAAAAATAGCCCTGTAGAAAAAAAACAGATGTGCATTTTGCAATGCCCAGGTTTATAGAGGATCTGGGTTATTTTGAGCTAGTCTGTACCTGCCAGAAGACCTAGTTAAATAGCAATGGAGTGGGGGTGGACAAGCAGTTAGCTGACTCAGTTGCATGCTATGGGTTTATTGATGGGCATTTAATTTCTAGATTGCTTATAATTGCACCTCTATGACGTTTATATCTTTTCTTTCTTTTAAGAAAAAGATGATTTTTATGTTTGTGTCATATGTGATCAACATAGTCAAACTTAGTATCTAATGTAATTATCTAATGTAACATTGAGAATAAAAAGTTACCACTGACCAATCTACCTTGTGTTGTCCTCCTACAGACTTGAACATCAATTTAAAGTATTCATTGTGACTACATCCTCGGATAGTGATGTGGTTGGGGGAGCAGACAGCTATGACAAGAGTCACAGAGCACCCACTCAACTGATGTCCAGGAGGTGGTGTTCTTGCTGCAGAACCTTAGCTGCGGTCTCAGGCCTTTTCCTGTGATTTGCTTGTTAGACCTTGATGAGTCCTTGGCCCAGAACAAATATTCTGTTACCACAAATCACTCAATCCAGTCATAAGTTTAAAAGGAAATACACAAAGCTACCACTTTCCTGAGTGTTCCTATTTTGTCATCTTAGTGGAAATAATTAGTCCTATGTCCATGCAGAAGCACACATCACATTTGCAAAATTAAAGAGTGCTCTTGTCAGGACTGCTTTCTCTACTTCTTCCTTCCTCTCCCACTGTTTAAATGCCTATTTTGGTAATACTCTTGCTCAGAATCATCGGTCCTTTTCTTTTCCTTTTTTAAAACAGCAAATAAGCAATTCAAAGCAAATCCAATTGTGCCTCTTCATTTAAGATTATTAGATACAACCACAGAAAACAAGTAACGTGTGTGTGTGTGTGTGTGTGTGTGTGTGTGTGTGTGTGTTTTAAGAGAAAAGGCTATGTATCTAATTGTCTAGGGTCACTGTTGTATCTAACCTTACATATCATTATTGGACATGGTAAATAACTCGCTGGCTCTCCAAATAACATACCACATTAGTGTTTAACTTCTAAAGTTGTTTTCACGATATAGGACATTTACTAGGAAAACCAAACATTCACTTCAGTTGATACAGTAATTTATAATATGAAATTTAAGTTAGCTGTGTTTTGTCACATACCCATTTCCTCACATAACTAATGAGCTGATTTTGCATTGGAATAAAAGAGCAAATTGGACACACAGTCCTGTTGCTGTAGTATGCATTATCCTTTCAGTTACTGCTTTTATATGTTAATGGAGGAGAAGCTTTCCTAGTATTTGTGAAAGCCATGTTGCCCTGTTTAGTACCAGAGAAGGAAAGTGGCTGTGCTTTAGTATATTGAATCACAAAGAGCTCTAATGAAAAAAAAAATCCCCATACATCTTACCTCATAGGATATGTATGACTGTCGATGTAAATGATAAAGCTCCTTTAAGTTTGAATTACCAAAAAAAAAAAAAAGATTGTGATAAATTCCAGAAGATCTTGAGGCAAGATCAAAATTATCATTTGTCTTAACACAAAAGAAACATTCAAATGCACATTTGTTCAATAAGCCAAGCAAGGTTGGCATCAACCAGCTAGCTATCTCTCCATTGAAATATGCTAGAAACCCTTCCTTGGGCTGAGGTGGTCTTAGTGCCTCAGAGTTCCATCTGTTTCTTACTTTTCTGTAATAAACATGTAATTGCACTGTAAAAATATATCCAGCTGAATGGTGGTTCTATAAGGACAACTGAATGACAACCACTGATTGATATGAACTTCCTAGTTTTCCTTACCATTAACTTCTGCCATTTGAAGGCTGTGGCTGTGTTGAGAAAATGATCTTACTATGGATTCTAATTCAGTATTATGTCTATTATTATTGGACTGAAGAAGAAATAATATAGAGCTGTGTGTGTCTGTTTCTGTGTGTGTCTGTGCGTGTGTGTATGTGTGAGAAAGAGAGAGAGAGAGAGAGAGAGAGAGAGAGAGAGAGAGAGAGAGAGA
>NW_021605585.1:1834646-1874861 GCF_004785775.1 Grammomys surdaster | reverse complement strand
AGAGAGAGAGAGAGAGAGAGAGAGAGAGAGAGAGAGAGAGAGAGAGAGAGAGAGAGACAGGCAGACAGACAGACAGACAGACAGACAGACAAAGAGACGGGGGAGATGTATTGTTTGCCCTATCATTGGGCATCACTGACCTACATTCTTTTGCCAAGCTTTTTATTAGTCCTTTTGAAATTTCATGTGTGTTGATATTGCTCACACCCTCCTCAAATCTTCCACGATTTCTCCTTGCCAGATTTCTCCTTCCCTTCCAACTCTTTGTCTTCTTCCCTCCTTCAAGACTACTTTGTACATCGAAATTCTCCTGTCCACTGAAACATGGTAGATGTCTCTGGGGCTACACGTTAACAGGGAACTAACCCTTACGTTTCAGCAGCTAATAATTACCAGTAGCTCCTCAGCTAGGGTTGGAACTTAGTGTCTAGCTCCCCTCTCCGTGATGGGATTTGGTTTGGCTTCAGCTTGCACATGTCTTGTGTCTGCTGGCACAACCAATGTGAAGTTCATATTTTCAGCTTCCCTACAGTGTCCAGAAGAGATTCTTCCCTGTGGCCAGCCACTGGCTCTGGCTCTTATACCCATTTCCCTGCCTTCTGCAATAAACCCTGTACCTATTAAGGAGTCGGTGTGATATATCTTTCATTTATGGAGAATATTCTACAGCCTCTTATTCTTTGCACCTTAACCTATTGCGGGTGTGTCAGTGTTCATTGTCATCTACTACCAATGGAAGCTTCTGTGACAAGCGCTTACAGATGGATTCATGTATAGATATAATGATAAGTCATTAAGAGTTGTTTCATTACTGTGTCTTAGTTATCAGAAGAATCCTTGTTGGTTTTCTCCTAGGATTTGGGTAGCCATGCTGTGCCCTAGCCCAAAAGTGATAACGTGTATGGGTTTCATCTTGAAGAGTAGCACTTCATTCTAATCAGAAAGTGATCAATAACTCCCATGTTCCATTTGCCACTGTTATGCTCTTTATGTGGAAGTGAACTCTATTTATATATCTAAGCCTATGAAAAGGTACACCAGTTAGGCTTCTTGTAAAAAAGGGATTTAATCATAATTGGATTTATGTATACATAGATGGTGATAAGCAGTAAGTTCACTAAATGCCATCGTAAGCAGTGAATTGAAGGATATGCTGCTTTGATTATTTGAAGAATAAAATATTGTATAGTCCATAAGTTTCTTAAGGTCACGTTATGAACCGTTTATATGGTTACTGGAACTTTTTCTAATTCTAGTTTGACATGTACTGCCCATGGGGAAATAATGAAGATATTATATATCAGTTGCTGTTTGGGAAGCTAGACTCCTTGTTAGCAAAGATTCCCCATCTGTGCCTTTCCAACTCTGTAGCCTTCAGTGTTACCATTTACCTGATATTTTCTGGGCAGTCAAATCCAGGTATTAAGGTTGTTGTTATTGTTGTTTCCAGAAACATCACATTTTACTTAGTATTTCATGGGATTCCAGTTTTAGAGCTCACTATCTGATCTACTGTGCTATATTAAACAGAATTCTAATATTAGCTTGTGTATGAGGAAGTGAGTGCCACCATTTTTCTGTATGTGATGTCACAGGAAGAATAATGGTGCTCTGTTTGCAGCAGTACTAAAAGGAATTCCTTAATGTATAGTCAGAAGGAAGAATATGGGCAGATGGGAACTTTTCATGCTCATCACCTTTTTACCATTATCCAGTAGGCAAAGGCAGAAGGTAAAACTGTGTTCATATTTGGAGGTATTTTATAAAAGACACTGATGTAGACCTTGAGAAGAATACCCTTCCGAGAGGACCTGAGATTTAAGACTATGGACATTGTTCACCTACTTATATAGTGATTGCATGATTTACTCTTTATCTCGTTTACTCTGGTTATTGGTTAAGCATAAGTCCCCTGTTTGTTGTCTGATGTAAAGTAGATCCTAATTACATGGAAAGATATAGAACCTTCCTTGTTTGGGTGATAGAACATTTTACATGTTGGACATAATATAACTTTTAGTTGGGTAAATAGTTTCAAACAAACAAACAACCCAATACTTTCCAAATTCTGAATGGCTTCTTTTAGAATTTGATAAGATCATCTTCAAATTCAGTTTCATTTTCAGTGAACATGGAAGTACAAGGTAGTTTAGGAAAAATGGGGAAGAGGACTAGAATAATAACAACATCTTATCTCAAATTTTATTCTAAATCTAGAGGAGCCAAGCAATGTGGTGCTGGCCTATAGTAAGTATATTTATTAGCACCACAGATTTTGAAGTCAGAAATAATTTATTACACTATTGTTTATTGTTTTTACCATAGTTTTGAGATATATATATATATATGTGTGTGTGTGTGTGTGTGTGTGTGTATGTGTGTGTGTGTGTATATATATATATATATATATATATATATATATATGGATATTTTTTAGCAAATCATGCTGGAGTAGCTAGATTTCTTGTCATTTGCAAATTTTAATGAAAAGTAGATCACTAACATAAATGCAAAAAGCCTGAAACTATGACTCCTAAAGAAAACATAGGAATACTGCTCATGACACTTGAGTAATGACAAGCTTCTTACATGTTGCTCATAGGGCATAAACAATTAAGATAACACAGAGAAGCCAGACTTCATGGGAATTAAGCATTTCTGTTCATCAGATATCTTAGTTAGGGCTTTATTGCTGTAAAGGGACACTGTGAGCATGGGACTCTATTAAGGAAAACATTTAATTGGGGTTGACTTACAATTTCAGAGATTTAGTCCATTATCATCATGGCAGGAAGCATGACAGCATGCAGGCAAACACGATGCTGGAGGAGGAGGTGAGAGTTCTACATTCAAGATGAGAGAGTGACATGAGGCCTGGCTTGAGCATTTAAAACCTTAAAGCCCACTCTCAGTGACACGCTTATTTCAAGAACCTATACCAACAAGGCCATACCTCCTAATAGTACCACTCCCTGTAGAGCAATCATTCAAATCTGTGATTCTATCGGGTCAATTATTTAAAAAAATAAACAACATAAGATGACCCATCATATAATTGAACAAGCAATACACAAAATAGGACAGACTACTTGTGTATCATGCATGTGAAAGACTTTGCATTCAACATGTATTCAATTGTTATATCTCAGTAAAGATAATAGCCTAATTGAATGTTGGACAAAAGATTTAAACAAACTTTTCTGGAGAATGTTAGTGTATCACATGAATCTGGTATCAGTGCAAGGACGTAAGTTCAGACAGCAGATGGGAAGCCAGACGTGACTGACCCTGAGATGTCAGGGTTTCTCATGTCTACTCCACAGCTTTAAGAACTCTCTTTCTTAGATTTTTTTTCTGTTTTGTTTTGTTTCCTTGCTACAAAGCACGGAAGGATAAAGATCCTTGATTTTGTTCCAGGACTCTGATTGAGTATTTTTGGCCTAAGGCAATTGCCTCCTTCCCTTAATCAGAGCCTTGCAACTTGTCTTGATGCTGTTGTACATGCATCACTTATTCCAGTTGGTATAGACAGAGACTGCCAATGATCTCAGAAGACAGCCCTACTGAGTAGCAGTAATTGATTAACACAGAAAAGGGTTTCAGATGAAACAGGAACTGTCACACAAGAGATAGGTTTTCATTTCTTTAAACCTTTCGGCTTGAACCAGCCTCTAAATACCATTATTTAAGACAGTTGTCCTCTATCTTTGTAATGTCATAACCTTTTAATTCAGTTCCTCATGCTGTGATGATCCCTGTCCATAAAACATTTTATTGTTGCTTTATAACTGTAATTTTTCTAGTGTTATGAATAATAATATGAATATCACTGTTTTCCCATGATCTTAGATAACACTTGTGTAAAGCTTGTTTGATCCCAACAAAGAAGTCATGACCCACAGGTTGAGAACCACTGATTTAAGATGTTTTTAGGACTGGCTAAGATAACCAAGTGGCTAATTACTAACCCTCACTAAATTTCAGTATTGTTTATTGCACACTGTACATTGAAATACTGTAGACAATATTTCGTGTGTATGATTGGTTTGAATGTTTATCTCTTTTGCCCAGTATTAAAAAACAATATGGGCATTGTTTTGAACTTTTGGTATTTCACTAAGCTGTTCCTGTTTTAGATGTTGTTATAGTAAATGGGATTCATTATAGACTACCAGAGGTAGACATCTAAAAATTAAGGGCCAGTCATCATCTTTAGGGTGCTGTGTGTGTGTGTGTGTGTGGTGTGTGTGTGTGTCTGTGTGTGTATGTGTCTATGTGTGTGTGTGTGTGTGTGGTGTGTGTGTGTGTGTGTCTGTGTGTGTATGTGTCTATGTGTAAGTGTGTGTGTGTGTGGTGTGTGTGTGTGTCTGTGTGTGTATGTGTCTATGTGTAAGTGTGTGTGTGTGTGTGTGTGTGTGTTTATTTCCTAGGCTAGCTTGGAAATCACTTTGTACTTCAGGCAGACTCTGAATTTACAGAGATCTTCTTGCCTCTTCCTCTTCCGTGCTGGCATTAGTGGCATGTGATGAACTACATCTAGCTGTATGCAGTTATTGAATAGTATCATGATAATTAAAATTATGGATTCTATAATCATAGTAGATACAAGCAGCGTACTTTATCTTCCAACCTTACCTCTATCACCTTTTAGACACTACCTGGGTAAGTTACTTAAAACTTTTGTGCCTCAGCTTCCTTCTTTCTGTGAAGACATAATTGTAGGATGGCAACGAGGACAATATTAGTCAAAATAGTAGTTTATAATGAGTTACAATGTGCAAAGCATTTAAAACAGTGTTTGGCATATAGTTAGCACTATATACATTAGCAAATCTTATTGGAGCTCGGTGCCTATTTTTAAATTTTTATTGCTTTTCTATAAAGATATTGATATATAAATTTAGTCTGTGGCATTCTATCCAAGTCTCTGAAATGGTTTATCCCACTCATTTGAGCTGACCATCATCCTTAGATTTTTTTTTTAAGGACAATAGGCCTTTCTGCAGGCTTTTCTGTAGGCTTTTCCCAAACCCTTTGACTCTGTTGGCACTTTCTAATGAATGGTATCAAAAGCCAGAGCTTGTACCATCTTCTGACCAATGAGTCACCCCATCTGTTCTTGTGGATTATAAAGTAATTTTTATGTTCAACAAATGAAGTTAACATCATGACTCATGGACTTGGAATTTGCCCTAAGTTAGTAACCATTGACCTATTTTCATGTGTTAATTTTTCTGTACTTTACCTATTCAGAGACTACATCACAAAAAGCAGTGTTTAAAGTCTGTTTATCACAATGCCTTATCAGGCTGTTAAGCAGAGAATGCTAGCATCTACCCCATTTTTGTTTCAGTGGTCTAAAGTGGGGTCTAATACTAGGTATTTCTATGAATGGTTTCAAAGCAGTGCTATTGCATATGCCAGGGATTTTTACTTAATATTAAAAAAACTACTTATATATTAAGACCCATCTCCCAGTCCTCCATACAGTAGTCAAAAGCCTACCTTTAATTATGCCTTTGTCTTGTAGTGGAGAAAACTAATACAAGAGAGCCACCTTTTCTTGGGACCGTGGAACCATATCTGTATATTTAATCAATATAAGGTTAAAATATTTTGGTCAAGGTAAGGCCAGCTTGAAAGTGACAGGCTGTAATTTAAAATGCAGATATTTTATTTTGAGCCTGTAGTTTTAATTCTTCCCCCAGGATACTGCTGGTGTGTCTCCTTCAGTATCCGGGGTCATCGCCCTGCTCCCCTCCTTTCTGTCTTGACAGCAGCATGGGAAGAAGAGTATCTGCAGTAGTTGTGTTACCTTCAGGAGAGATGGCTCTGACCACCTCCACATGTGATGTTAGAGCCAGTCCACAGGTGATGCTGGACAAACACCTGGAGGCTTTGAGGGATGGAGGACATTTACATCTTACTGACCTCATGCGAATTCACAGGACACATGATGATTGTGCCTGTAATGTAAAATGCTTAAACTAATCTAGGGATATTTATGCACGTCATCTGAGTGATAAAAGTTTGGTGAAAGCAAATAAAATGAGGAAAATGCCTTTTGCTTAGAAATGATTGAACTTGAGGAAATGTCAGGTCTTTCTCACAAATTGCCTGCTTTGTATTCCACTTGATAACACCTTTGAGCAATTAACTTTTTGGTCATGAATTTTTTTTTTACACAAAAGCACTCTCTACAAGTAGGGAAAGCCACAGGTTATTGAGTGCTTGTTTCAGTCAGTTTCTAAGCTTATTTTTCTTTTAATGAGAGACCATTAATGATATCATTTATCAGCCATCTCATATCTTATTCAGAGGACCCCATCTAACATCAAAGGAACACAGTTAGCAATCAGCCCTTTCCAATGTTGTAATGGACTTATAACAGAGAAGTGTATGTGTAAGCATGTGACAGTTAACAGTTATAGGGCTGGAGGCATGTACATAGCAATGGATTCACTGTACTGTATTTCTGGGGCCATTACATCATAACCTGATCAAATGGGTTATGAGCACTGGAAATGTTTGGTTTAGGTGAAGCTCAAGTAGTATTGGGAAAATGTCCTTAGACAGGCCTGAGAAGATGGTAGGTAGTTACTGCAAATTCATTCCTTCTTCTGCCTTCTTGCCTGCCTCTATACAGTGATGAGTCAATATCCAGAATCTCAGGAAACAGAAAATAGGCACCATAGTAAATTACTGTGGAATCCCTACCCATCCACTGTGCTAATACCTCAATGCCCATAACTCTTCAAGGCCGGTACTAACAAAGTGATGCACATGCGCACAGAAAAATCAAACTGACCAGAAGTAACAAGGCCCCAGAGGATTGCCCTTTCTTTTTGCATTCCTGTTTTGTGAAGCTGCTAGACTTGTTCTTAATGATGTTATATAATATCCCTCATGGCTTACAAATGCTTAAGTGCATACAAAGGCTTCTAAATCTACTTGATCTCCTTGCTTTCTCTAGCACTTGTGAGTTAGTTGGTGAATAATCTGATACAAGGGGATACTAGATTTGAGAAATATGTAACAACACACTTGAATTTTCTAAAAAGTATATTATAGAATCCAGTGGTTAAATTCCAATCTTCTCATTTTGTGTTTCTATTCTCTTAGTGGTCCTCCACAGCTCACAACTATATTTGGATTAGTTCACAATTGGAAGAGAGTCAATAATAAACAATCTCATCTGGAACAAATAAGGCTGAAGTGTGGAGTCAGAGTGCCAGGATCCAGCTGCTTATCTCTTTACTCTGCTGCTATGAGAACCTCCTAGGTGTACTATTAGAAATTTCTTAGCCCCATCCAGTTCCTAGTGGGAAACTACAAAAGACAGTTTTTGTCATTGAATTATTGAATTTGTTAGGAATAATAATAATAATAATAATTGCCCTTCCTCTGGTTCCTCCCTCCCACAGTCTCTCATCCCATTCCTCCTCCCTCCTGTCTCTGAGAGGATGCTCCCCATTACCAGGTCTCCTTCCTCCCTGGGACCTCAAGTCTCTCAAGGGTTAGACACATCTTTTTCCACGGAGGACAGAGCAGGCAATCCTCTGCTATGTATGTGTTAGGGTCTTCAGACCAGCTTGAGTATGTTCCTGATGGTTGGCTCAGTGTCTGGGAGCTCCCAGGCGTCCAGGTTAGTTGTGAATGCTGGTCTTTTTATGGCGCCGCCCTCCTCTTTGGCTCCTTCAAGCCTTCCCCTGATTCAACCATAGGCGCCCCTAACTTTAGTCCTTGATTGTCTGTAAGTACCTGTATCTGTCTCGGTCAGCTGCTTGTAGGACCCCTCAGAGGACAGCCATGCTAGGCTCCTGTCTGTGAGCACACCATAGTATCAGCAACAGTGTCAGGCTTTGTTGTCTCTCCATGAAGAGAATCCCCAGTTGGGCTGATCACTGGACTGCCTTTCCCTCAGTCTCGTCTCCATTTTTGTCCCTGCTGTTCTTTTAGAGAGGAACACTACTGGGGCAGAAATTTTGACTGGGTGGTAACCCCATTTCTCCTCTTGAGGTCCCATCTATCTACTGAAGATGGACTCTTCAAGTTCCCTCTCCCCATTGATGGGCATTTTATCTAAGGTTCCTCCCTTTCAGTCCTGAGAGTCTCTTACCTCCAAGGCCTCTGATACCTTCTAGAGGGTCTCCCCACCTTCCACCTCTGAGACTTCATATTTTCATTCATTCTGCTGTCCTTTGGGACTTTTCTCCTGTGCCCCTCACCCCTTACCTGATCCTGTTCCCCTTCCCCTCCCCTTTCCTGCCCAAATCCCTCCCTCCCTTCCTCTCCCTCCTGAGATTATTTTCTTCCCCCTTCTAAGTGGGGTTGAAGCATCCTCACATAGGTCTTTCTGCTTATTAAACTTAAGTTCTGTGGGTTGTATCCTAGGTATCTTGTACTTTTTGGATAAAATCCACATATCTGTGAGTACATACATACATGTCCTTTTGTGTCTGAGTTACCTCACTCAGGATATTTACTATTTCCATCCATTTACCTGCAAAACTCATGATTTCTTAATTCTTTTTCTTTCTTTCTTTCTTTCTTTCTTTCTTTCTTTCTTTCTTTCTTTCTTTATTTATTTATTTATTTATTTATTTTTGAACATGAAATGCTTTTTTATAGCATGTTTTACAGGGGGAGGGGGTAAGAGGGGCCAGGTGGTGGAAAAGTACAAAATCTTCTTGGCCTGTGCCTTGAAACATGTCATGGTCTATACGGTACACTGCCTTGAATTATGATCTACCTGCTGTTCTTCAGAAGATATGTTACACTGCTTGAGTTATGGTCTCCCTGCTATTCTTAAGATGATATGGTACACTGCTTTGAGTCTATCTGCAGTTGCTAAGCAGGATCTTGCAGTTGCCAAGCTTCAGAGGACATTGTGCAGGTGGGGAAAGGTAGGGGGTGAGGGTAAGGGTGAGGGTCCTGGCTTCTGGCATCTCCCCCTTCTCTGTTTAGTTAGAGAAGGCATCTTATGATCAATCCCAACTATGTGAATTTTGAATTTGGATGTCTAATTATGGGGGGTCTTAGACAAGTTCACAACCCCAAAACACTGATGTGAGACGAGTCACATCGATGGTCGAAGGTTTTAGGCTGTCGACGATGGGCAACGTCAAGGGACCCCGAGGCGGGTGAAAGGAGGGTGAGAGCCCTGTCTTAGGCCATGTAGGCTGCACCCACTCCCAGCACCACACACTCCTTTTCGGCTGCATTGGGTGGGCCCCTGGGAAGTGGACCTACAATAATCCCGTCATTGGGCTAACTCACAGCCATCCTAGTCCCTTGTAAATGTTCAATTTACCAACCATTTGTCAGTTTGGGGTGTAATATTGTCATAAAGGAAGGCTCCCCAATGTTAGCGGCCATATCAAGGGCGCCCTTGGTTTAGGAAAAAGCCAATTTTTGTTGTGGTGATCAAGAGGCCAAGCTCTCTAGCGAGAGAAACGGGGGCAAAGCCAGGCATACCAGGAACCCTTCTGGAGGGCGTGGAAGTCTAGGGGTCGACCGTAGGGGGAGGCAGGGGAGCTGGCAGCTGTGTCAGTCTCCTGCGGAGTCACTTCTGGATCCTCTTCAATTTTCGGCTGATGGTAATGAACTTCAACCGTCTTCTTGAAGGCAGCATCAACCTGGTTCCGTGGATGACAGGTCGCGGGCGACGATCTCTGTCTCGCTCAGTCTTGATGTCCTGCGCACATCCTCTCAATGAGGGTCCGTCCGGAGGGGTCCGTGCCTCGAGCCCCACATCTGGGTGCCACTTGACACGACCGGCAGGCAGGCCCTAGTTATTCGTGGGGGCGAGGAGGACTGCAACCTGCTATTTTTCAGAAGATATGGTACACTGCTTGAGTTATGGTCTCCTTGCTATTCTTCAGATGATATGGTACACTGCTTTGAGTCTATCTGCAGTTGCCAAGCAGGATCTTGCAGTTGCCAAGCTTCAGGGAACCTTGTGCAGCTGGGAAAAGGTAGGGGGTGAGGGTAAGGGCGAGGATCCTGGCTTCTGGCCCATCTGGATTAGAACTTCTTATAGCAGGCATCACGGGTGGTTCATTTTTACCTGGAATGCTGCGTGAGTTCAAGCTCCTGGGAGTCCCTGTTTCTCTCGGTTTTCTGGGGTTGGGTACGGAGCTGCCGCCTGCGACCTACTCTATGCCGATTTCTTAATTCTTAATAGCTGAATAGTATTCCATTGTGTAAATGAACCACATTTTCTGTATCCATTTTTCAGTTGAGGGACATCTCTGTTGTTTCCAGTTTCTGGTTACTACAGATAAGGCCAATATGAATATCATGTAGCATGTGTCCCAGTGGTATGGTGGTGCATATTTTGTGTATATGCCCAAGAGTGGTATAGCTAGTTCTTCAGGTAGGTCTATTTCTAATTTTCTTAGGAACCACCAGATTGATTCCTTAAGGGAGAAAGTTTTGTTTTGACTCATGGTTCAAGTTTTGTCCATTGATTGCTGGTTGTTCTTAGGCCAACAGCAAAGCAGGCCATTGTAATGGAAGGGCAAGGTAGGAGAAAGCTGCTTACCTCTTGTCAGCCAAGAGGTGAAGAAAGAGATTGAAAGATGGCTGAGATGAGTATGTCAGTAGGCTGCCTGCCTGCAATGACTTCCTTCCTCCGCACAGGCCCCTCCTCTCACTAGTACTTCACCTTTTGCTGTGAACTCATCAATAATCCATCCATGAATTTATCATCCTCATGACATACTCAGCACTATTATAGTATCACTATTAAGGGACCATGAACCAACAAGACCCTTTAATATCCGGCAAGAATGGAAAGATGCCACTGTTTATATGGAATCAGCTATAACATTCCCACTAAGCCTACAAACTCGCCATTTTGTGCCACTCTTTCTTCATTGACAAAATTAGGACCTACCCTTAAGGTTTTAGGCAAAACATCTTAATGAAGATTTCACTTTGTGGGAAAGACAAACAGCCTGCTGTATCTCTGATGCCAAGGGCAGAGTAAGCAAGAGTGTCTCATACCTTCTAATGGGCTCCTGTGGACACTATGAAGGAATTCTTGATGTTGGATGGTGTTTTTACTCACCGAGTAGATCAAGTTATTATGTAGGAATTCAGGTGGTCACACTTTTTATCCATAAATTGGTTCACTCAGCTTTTCCTTATCATTCATATTGTTTTTGTATCATTGAATAACGATAGTACATTTTAAAACTCTTGTACTGAAGAAAACCAAACAGAAAAGAATCATTAACATTGAAATTGTTATCATGATATATCTTGTCCAACAAGAATCAGAAGAGATTTGTATCTAAATAATGGGAACGAAATAGGAAGAGGCTGATAGTGGTGGAGTGTCAACGGCTGGGCATTGCAATCATCCCTCCAGTACTACGTAAGCTGGGAACCATCTTTGGAGGTCTTATGGATCCAGTTTCTCATCAAGGGATGCTTTGGAATATGTATTTCACCAAAATACCTCTAAATAATTGTACCTTATTGGAATCTTAATGGAACCCCTACCCATTGCCGTACTGTGTACTCCACAATTTTATTAGCAAAACTCACCTGTTAGAAATCACTAGTTATGCTAATTTTCAAAAGCAGTGTTCAGTATAAGGCAATTGCTAGCCATATCGTGATGTGGTTTGAAAATCCAAACATGTCTTTTGATTTTACCCCAGGGACAGAGGCCTTAATCCTTGTTATTAGCTGGAGTCTTCATAAAGCAAGACTTGACTAGTTAGTTCACAGGTGCTTCAGGTTATTAGTGAGTTGACTGGAAAAGTTACCGATTAGTGGTAGCACAGGAAGTCCCTAGGGAGAAAGCATACTCCTTTCATTCCTAGAAGGAAACAGCATTTATTTGCTGTTAAGCCCTGAATGCTCTGTCTTGGATGAGCTGAAATTTATGACAAAAGTGGTTTACTGCATCTCAAGCATTAGGTGCTCCAGTGTGTTTCTTTTGTCTGCGTGTCCCCTGATGAGCGTCAGGGAACTTTTTTACAGTTTCAAAAGGAAATTGGGTTGTGTGTCATTTTCAAGGTAACTGCAGGAACTTTTGTATGGAGAGGAAGTGTTCAATTATACAGTAATGCAGAGAGACCAAGTGGTCTTTAAA
This sequence comes from Grammomys surdaster, assembly GCF_004785775.1. Lineage (NCBI taxonomy): Eukaryota > Metazoa > Chordata > Mammalia > Rodentia > Muridae > Grammomys > Grammomys surdaster. The sequence continues at coordinate 1,862,752 of NW_021605585.1, read as the reverse complement.
AGAAAACCAAATAATAAACTGGGTTAATTATAAATCACCCACTATATACAAATATTGTTAATGTTTTTATTTGTCTTTCAACTAAAGATATAGTTGAAAACTGCTGTGTTATGAACTAGGCTGTGTAAAATGAACCTTCTATTTAGAGGTCTCAGGTTTTCGAATGGAGTATAATACACACAAGTAAGGGATATTTGTTGGTATATGTGTTAGTGGCTTTTCTATTGTTTTGATGAAACACCATGACCAACACAACTCATAAATGAAAGTATTTAATTGAGCTTATGGGTTAATACAGTTAGAATCCAGGTTGGAATAGCAAAAACAAAATGTTAGGAATAGTTGAGAGCTCACGTCTTGATCTGCAAGTGGAAGGCAAAGAAAGCAATGTAGGAATGTTAAAGGATCTTTTGCCATCTTCTAACCCCTCCCCAATGACACACCTCCTCCAACAGTTCCAGACCTCCTAAACCTTTCCAAACAGTTCTACCAACTGGAGACCAAGTATTGAAACATATGTGCCTAGGAAGGAAATTCTCATGCATACTGCTTCAGTATTTTGGGGGAGTTGAGGTAGATAGTGATGGCTTTGAGAGTCATTTTTCATCAAGAAGATAATTTGTGCATGAGCCTGGCTTTTATTTCCCCCTCAAGCATAAGAATCTTGTATTACTGGCTAGAGGGATCCGAGGAAAGGAGTCAGCAGAAGCCATTTCTAGTAACCATGAGCAGCTTAGCTTAGTCTTAGGAAGAGGGCATGAGAACTGAAAAATTATTCTTGTACAAACCCAAAACGTGTGCTATCATCTTGCACAGTCCTTGCAAATGACTTGAAAGTATTCGTTGAAATATTAACCAGGAAAGCAAAACTTTATATTGTGTCCATAAGACTTTTCTTTCACAGATTTTAGTGTCCCAATCTTTCAAAAAAGGGATTTACTGAATTGTTTGTACAAGTCTTTTTTTTTTAAACCTCTATTCCCTTATACTTCTCTGAATTATTCTGAGAATCTTTGCTAAATATGTTGGTAGTAAAGCTGGGCTAATTCCCACCACTGAGTGGTTTCGACATATCATGGACCAGTCACCAGCATGGGATAAACTTCAACTACTGAGAATTCTTATGCATATTGGAATTCAAAATCATGTACATTGCTGATTTAAATGATGTTTGATAGACCCATGGGCAGGATATATGCAATTCTCTGAGGATCAATAGATGCTCTTGATCCAGGAGAAAAGCCTGGCCAGTAGGGTGAGATTGGTATGTGAGTGAATTTCCAGCGAGGCACCAGAAACATGATTACATCAAAGAACTTTTTTTTTTCTTTTCTTACCATTAATTTTATTTTGTTCTGGGGTTTACAAGTTTAGTCTAGATCTCAGGGGCCTAAAATGAATAGGGAAAGTTTTTATCCTTTCCTTTTTCAGCTTCTTAAGCCTGCCTGCATTCCTTTGTTTATAGCCTCGTCCGCTGTCTGGAAAGCCTGCAATAAATTGATGCATTGACTACATGTTCTTCCATATGACTCCATCTGATTATAACAGGGAGTATTTCTGCTTTGGGGGCCTATTGTGATTAGATTAGCTCTACCTGGGTAATTCAGGTCTCTGCCTTCATCTCAGATGGTAACCACATCTTCAGTGTTCATCCTGGCACATAAAGAAATGTGTCTAGAAGATCTAGGAATTGGAATTTGGTTGTCACTAGGTTCTTATGCTACCCATCACAGGCCCAGCTAGGGAGCTTTATAGTCTTCTAAAACGGTACATTTCAAAAAGAGATGAAGTGTTCAAACAGGAAGTAGGCTCTCTGCTTCAGGTAAAACATTCTGAGTTTATGTTGACAGTAACAGGGAGTTCATTCGTTTGGTGCAGGAATATGTAGTCTGTCGTGCAGTATCTCATTATGGTCAGTAGCAGGTCCTTGCTAGCCAACAGTGATTTGCATCAGTTTCCGGGGGAAAATGAAGTACATTATTTACCTGTTGTTGGAACACATTTCAGTATCTTGTATGTTGTAAATGTTCACATCATTATTCTTTCTCCTTGATTGGGTTTTGTTGGCCCTGTGGTGAATATTACTCATAGTCTAAAGCCTTTCTGAATTTTTTTGTTGATTGCTACTAGATTGCTTTATTACTGTAACAAAAGACCTGGGGCTTAAAAAAATTCTTTGAGGTTAGTATCCAACCAATATGGCTCTGTTGAGAACAGAGTCAAACTTTTCTCCCCCTTTACTTCAAGGCAGATGGCATTATGGGAAGAGTGTACTCATATGCATACATCAGAAGGCAGGGTTTGTCTCTATGCACATTCATTTCACAATCTGCTTTCTTCACAAGATCCACCTTCTGAAGATCCCCATTTCAAGAGTGTCACACTTATCAAATTCCCAGTTTATTGTACTCACTAAGCCATATGCAAACTGTATTGTTGACACTGTGAAAAGTTACCCTAGCTTTTGCAAGCAGCCTGTAGCCAGAAAAAGGGCAACATGATTATGTGCCTCTCTTACAGTGCAACCCACTTTGTTGTGCTTCCTGGAACTGATGTACACTGACTGAGCCAGCATATGACCTTCAGATATTCAACCCAGGAGCAATACCCATTTTCCCTTGGTTTGTGAACGTATTTAGGAAGTCTAATCATAGCCTTTGTTTCCCTGTGTCTTTAATGTAAGAGTAGGTGGTTAACTTGTATGCTTGTCTAAGAATGACTTGTCATACACATGAGCTGGAGAACAGAAGTAGATTGAAAGATTCTTGTGATAGATTGTGGAAGAAAATATGTACTGTTAAGTCAAGTCCAATTACACTGTTGAGTTTCAGAGCAAAGCAGCTAAACAGGATGTTCTCTTGTAACTCTACTGAGGTGGGCCCAACCTCAAAAGAGAAGGTGTCAGTTTGGTGCGCCCTGTCTGAGCCTCTGCTGAGTGAGTCACTTGTGTGAAAATGTCTTGACATAGATAGAATCACGGAGCCCACACTGTATCTGATCACAGAAATGTTACTGCATAATAGCAAGCTGGCTTTGATCTCTATGGGATTGCAGGCTGGGGGATGAGGAGGGGTGCATTTTGAAAGGTCATCTCTACTACTTAGGAGAACACAGAGTATAACATCCCCTATATCTCTGAGCTTGTGTAGCGTGCATCGGAAATGAGTGCATGAAAGGAAAACTGCCATTTTTCTTCATGTGTGAATGGGATCCTTTTTTTCTCTTCCTTTTTTCTTTTTTTTTTCTGGAAGAGCTTAGCATCCTGACTACTTTCCCTTCTATGTTGTAGTTGATGATATCTCACACCCACTGGTGTGTGAAGAGGAAGAACCTTCTATGCCTACTTTCTGTGTTAGTGATGTGGCATAATGTTTTCTGGAAATGCCACACAATTTCAAATGTGACTCCTTTCTTAACTTGCGAATAGAGTTGACAACAGTGAAATATGTCCTGTAAACAAACCCCGAGACACTATTTTTGAATGAATGGTAGTTGAATTCATATCAAGTCTCAGAAGTAGGAAGTTCCACATGTGTGGTATTCTCTCTGTTACCCAAGGCCCACGAGGGGCAGTGACAAGGATGAAGCCTGTATCACCTACTTACTCTGAGAATAGTCCAGCACAGCTGAGTCTTAAGTTTTATATTCTGTGACTCAATCCAAATCTATAGTGACATATAATATTTTGCTTTTATTGAGTAAAACTGCAACCTACTTCTAAAAGTGATTACATTGCTATGTGACTTTTATGCTATTGAATTCTTCCAGTCATATCTTATTTCTGGAATTGCAACAGAAGTAACCAAAAGAATCATTTATCTCTTTTTATGATGTACTTATTGAACACTGTTGGCTGTCAGACTGTTTCCTGGATAGTGAGGGTACAACCACAAATAAATTGAAATTTATATCCTTAAAGGGTTCATTTTCCTGTGGGAGAGGATTCAAAAGCAGACAATTATATACTAAAGTCTAATTAAATGCTAGAGAGAATATTGAAGGTAAAACAAAGAGGGAAGGGGTTGGTCTGATTGTTGCTGTTTTCTTGGGGTTTCTGGAGAGAGACTTAGGACAAGGGGGCACTGGAGCACAGCCACCTAGGTTGTATTGAAACAATCTATTCGACGGATGTCAGTGGATAGTCCAGACAGGCACATTTCAATTTTTTCTTATTTTGGAGGATAAGGGAGAAAAATATAGCACAGATTATAGCCAGCAATAGCATGGGTCAGAATGGAAAGCAACTTGTATTGGCTACTGCACCCTGTGAGTCCAGAGGCTAAATAAGAGGTGCATCGAGACAAAAATCAGTTTCTGATCATTGCACAGTGCTCTGGACTCTGTGTCTTACTTAGAGGGAGCTGGAGAACAACTGGATACTGGGAGCTGGAAAAGTGTTCTAGTATTGTGGCCTCCTGCTGGAGAGTATGCAGCAGGCAGTAATAGTTCAAACTACCTACATGTAAAAGCTGGCAGCACTCTAGCCATGGGGCGGGTTGTAGACAGGAAGATGCAAAGGTTTGCAGGTCTAGGACTGATGGCCTAATCAACATGATGGTAGTCAGACGGGATGTGAGAAGTGAGCCACTCATGGAGGTGCCAGCAGGTAGAATGAGCAGGCATTTGGTTTCCATTTTGGGAACGCTTTCATTTTGACATTGATTTTAAACATTTATTTGTTTGTGGCGGGATGGTGCATGTGCATGTTTGTGCCTTGTGTGTGCATATATCCACACAGACACCATAGGAGCTCATTGGGTATCTTCATCTAACTTTTTCTGCATTGTTTTACTTTTCTTCATGGGCATGCTTTGCTTCCATGCTTGTACTTCTGTCTGCACACCATATGCCTGCTTGGTGTCTACAGAGTTCAGAAGAATGCAGTGAATCTTCAGGCACTGCAGTCTCTACTGTGGGCCACTGTGTGGGTACTGGGAACGGAACCTAGGGCCTCTACAAGAGCAGCAAGTGATGTTAACCATTCACCCATCTCTTCAACCTTTGTCAACATTAGTTTTTGAGACAGGTTTGTCACTTGAGCTTGAAGTTCACTTTTTGCTAGGGCAGCAGGCTCAAGAACTCCTACAATCCTCTTGTCCTTGTTTCCGAGTGCTCAGCCACTCAGTACTGGGCCATACTCAGCCTTTACGTGGGTGCTAGGGGTCTGAATACAGGTTTCTTGCATTAAAAGCAAGATCTCTTATCCAATGAGCCCTCTTTCTAGCTTTTGTTTACTTTATTTTCTTATTTCAGGGGAAAGGGAGAAAAGATGATCAAGAATTTGTCTTTGCATATGTTATATTTGTCCTGTTAGAATCCCAGTTTTGACTGAGTAGATGTATATTTGAGCTCAAAGTCAATCTCTCCTCTTGATATCTGGTTAGGAGTCAACAGAATGAACTTTAAAACTTTGCCACTTAGTGTCTGGCTAAGATCTGAGACAATATTTTGATGCAGTGGAGAAGAGCGGAAGGAATGATCTCAGGGGCAGATAATATGCCTGTGGGAAAAGACTCCAAGCACAGTCCATCCCAGAAGCTAGGAAGAACATATTTAAAGAGGGCCTGACCCAGTCACTTGTATTATATAATCAAATGCATAAAGCACACAGTTCAGACCTTGGTAGAATTTAAGATGGCATGGGCATTCTCTGTGCACTTCTACGGCGTTTATTCAGTTACATTGTTTTTGATTTGTCTGGATGAGCTTGTGGCACTAAGTGATCATTCAATGCAAATAGCCACAGTCTCGGAGCCCAGGGTGGTGCACTGCTCCAACGCTAGCTGTTATCTGAACTTCTGTTACTTCATTAACTTTTTTTATTTGAAAAAATAGACTAAATTCTCTAGACTGCTGGGCCATAGTTATTTTGCCATCTTTACCTCTGTTTTTTTGGTTTGCTTGGGTTGTTTGTTTGTTTGTTTTTATTTTTATTTTGTCTTGCTGTCTTAAGTAATGGCTGAATAAAGTCCTGCATTTCCCAAAGATCCAAAATTGACTCTAAAAGATAACGGGACTCTGCAAATTGTGTTTGAGCATATTCTGTCTACTGTATCTATGACTATGCTTATATCAACAGCAATACCTCTCTTTTGTAAATATAATGGAAGGAAGATATGGTTTTGATTTTAAAAGAATATTAAATAATGGTCTCATACTATGGATAGATAGATAATATAAAGACAAGAAATCAAGATATCTAAGTTCTACATCTATTCTGTTCTACCCTTTTCTTCTTAGGAGACCTTAGACATATCCTTGCCTCTGTCTGTGCTGCAGTCTCCCAGATGCACATGGAGGTGAAGTAGTTAACTGCAGCATCTCCTCAGGTTCCCAGTGTGTTAGATCGGAATTCTGGGATGAGACATAGGAGTAGTTTCTTCTGATGGCATGTAGCCTGATCTCCATCTTATGAGTGGCCCTCATCATGGAAGAAGGTGTGTCATTGTTCACTCATTCAGAATGTATGATTCTATAACACTGCTCCATGATGGGGAAAACTGAGTCCTAAATGTGGCATCAGCTGTATTCGTAATGTGGCCTCTTCAGGATCTGATTACTGTGTAAGAGAATCAGATGTGCAAAGAGAGAGAGAGTCTGGACCAAGGCATCAGTGGGATAGTTGGATGGATTATTATGACTTATGGGTTGTGGTAAAGCCTGAAGATAGAACATATAGCACATGTTCATTAAGACAAGCCTTTGAGAGTGTTATTTCTTCTTTTTATATTTTCATGATCATAGACTCAACTATTTTACTCAAAACTGAATGACAAAGCCTCAATTTAGTCCCACTGTACAAACCCCTCCAGTTACATTTGCCAATGGTTGGTTATTCTTTTTCTACGTCAGTGCCAGGAAGAGCAGTATTTTTATTTAAGAAAAGGTACCAGCCATCATCCAGCTTCTCATTAGAGAAAAGAAAAACACCTCTCACATAAACCCACTTTAGAAAATATGAATGTAGCACTGTTCCACAAACCATTTTCTTCTTTACCTGCTGGCTGTCCATAGCTCCTTTCATGACCTCCTCCTTTCAGGTCCTTCAACATTTCTGTCAACTGGCCTGCTTGTTGAATACACCTACCAGGGGCAAACAGAAAGAGCCCTTGTTCTCTCTTGTACCTAGACTTAGATTCTGGTTCTACTACTCAAAGGCAGCGGGATTGTTCAGCGATACCTCATATCTCTAGACCCCAGTTTCCCGGCTAAGCAAGACAGGAATGAGTATATCTGTTTCTTTAGGAGGTCAGAGTTAAGGGTGAGAATACATGGAGGAAGTCTTATAGTCCTTCCAGTGACACTCATTCGATGCAGTTTCCCTGCCTCATTTGGTTCAGGGACTCCTCTGTACTTTCTCTGGCTTATGGTACCACCAAAGTACCTTCCAATTCACTAATGAGACAACAAGATGGGTCTGCAGTAATTACTGTGCACTGTTTCCAATTTACTGAGGCACTGGGTCTCATGGCATTCTCTGACACAATGTGGTATTGTTTGGTTTGTATGTTCATCATACTTCTGTGGCCTCATTGTCTTCTACTCAATGTGCCTTAGGAGTAGTTGTCTGATATGGGATCCTGCAGACCTGCCCTCAGACCTTCTCTTTGACATTTACCTAGTGTTTGGCCTATGTCAGCTTTTTCATATTTAAATGGCATTCCTATGAGTTAGGTCTTTCCAGAGGTGTATAGGTTACTCAGTACTATTTACTTAGACTTGAGTTAGAGATGTTCCAAAAAGGAAGTCCATTTCTTTTCTCTTTCCTTCCTTTTCTAGAATAAGAATTATATAAATATAACTTTTATTCACCGGATATAATTGTCATCTTGGAGGCTTACTGTTGAACACACCCTTTCTAATTCTTCCTGAACTCTGGTTCAACTCAGCTGTTTTGGCTCAAACTCCAAACTGACTGATTCAATCTGGCTTCTCTCAGCTTCTCACTGAATTGCTCTGCTTGGCCTTAAAGTAACTGGCAATTTGTTCTAATCATCTGGCACCTTTTCATTCTCTGGCTTCAGTTGCCTTTGCTGACCTGCACTGAACTGTATCGACTGAGGAAAAAAATTGAACTCTATTGTACTCACTGCATTGAACTCCACTGCACTTCCTGCACTTTGCCACCCTCACTGCACTCACCACAGTACACTCACCGTGCCCCTGCTACACTCCACTACACTTCACTGCACTCACTGTGCTTCACTGTACTCACTGAACTTCACTGCACTCACTGCACTCAACTGTACTCACTGCACTGAACTTCACTCTGCTCAGTTCCCATGCTGAACTGCACTCTACCTCACTGCACTCACTGCACTTTACCACACCCACTGCACTACACTCACTGAACCCTCGCTGTACTGCACTCACGGTGCTGCACCCCACTGCACTACACTGCACTGCATTGTACTCACTTCACCCCATTGCGCTCACTGCACTATATCACTGCATTACAGTGCACTCACTGAACAGAACTGACTGACACTTTCAGTTTCCCTGCATTCATCTTAAATAGTTTTCCCCTGAGAGTTAGGCATATCCTATCTCTGAGTCATTCTATCAAATCTTTCTTTGATTCATCACTTTGTGTGCCCCTCAATTAGCCATCATTGTTTGGGATTACAGGTGTGTACAGAAGGCATGCGTGTATTCCATCCAGAGGGATTAAAGAGGCTTGCCTGCATTCCAGATGGATCACAAGGACCTCCATCTTTGGATGTGATCCTTTGCAAGAGCATAAGTTCTCTACCTAGAATGTTTGGTTTCCACATAATGCTTAGTGTCCCGCTGATGTAGAAGTCCTACCTTTAAGGAATAAGTTTCCTGTGGGATAAGCATAATTCAATGAATTTACAAGTAATTGCAGTATGCAAATTGTCATTTACCGGTTGCCCCTGAAGTTTCCCTGGAAGTTACGGGCACTCTTATCCATTTTTAGATGTAAAGAAACCAGCCAAGAGTTGAAATAATTTTTTTCCATATATCCTAATCAGTGCTGAAGAGACTGCATTTTAAGCAGGTTACTTTCTCAGACATAAGCCCCATTGGAACTTAAAGATAATACCCAGTGTGTCCGTTCTTAAGGAAACCTGCATTTTCTTAACTGAAAATGAAGTAGATCCTTCCACTGTTTCCTTAAGTCTATGAGAAAGTCTGCTTTTCAGTCATTCTCTAACACAAAGTTTGTTTCTCTGGGTTCTTAATCTGTCAGTTCAGCCACGTGGCCTGAGTGTTGAAGGCTGTACTTGTCCTTGGTGCGTATGCACTTGCTTCCTCTTGTTCTGCATCTGTCAATCTCAACTGCTTATGTCGCTTTCCCGTCCCACTGCTCATTGTCACTAATGTGTAATAATAAGAGATGATTCAAGTGCATTCACAATAGACTGAGTAAGTAGATTCGTACATTTGAGAAGGCTACGGTTACCTGACAGAGTTCACACATTTCAGCACCTTTCACTCTCTTGAGTGTCATCTAGGGTCACAAGTGTCCATCCTTCCTTTGGGCTTAAGTTGTCTATGAGACGATACTTTGTGTTCTTTCTTGAACTTCCATGCTGTGGAGTCCCTGTGGATAAAATTCAGTGATCAATCCTTAGAGGAGCACACTCTGCCCTCCTTTATCAGTGCCAAAGAAGAAGGAAGACAGTTTTCTTATACAGAATAACAAGCAGGGTTTTTGTGTGTGTTTTATAATGAGCTACCAATAACAAAATAAAACTTCAGCTGAAGAATTGACAGCCTGGATCTGTAATCTGCCTGACCTGACAATTACAGGAACTTATTACCACGTCAGCCTGCCAGATGGATCTCCTTGAAATGTAACGTGCTGCACTTCTGAATTCAACACGCACTTCCTTTTCTCCCCCCCTTCGTGTTTGTTGAGTTTGGGAAAGAAGCAGTTTTACTTGAACTAAACCCACTCATTTCAAGTGTGTTTAATGACAGCAATATGTGGCAGATAAAATAAAATCCTACGGCCTTGTTTGATGTTTGTTTTAATTTCAGACCCTAGTAAAAGAAGACAGAGGAGATAAACCGTATGGCTCAAATGGAGGAGTTAGAAACAAATGCTCTATTATCATAATTTAGCAGTTTCTCTCCCAGAGCATTTGGGAGGTCAGAAGATCTGAGCAATAGTTAGAAAGGTTGTTGAGGTTTATGTGAAACTTGGGAAGGCACAGAGTAGGATCTGTTACCTGGCTGCTGCTCTGCGCTGGCTGGCTGGAAAGGCTCATCCTACTTACACATAAGTGGACTGAGCCATGTGAAGTCCTGACTCTGAGCTTACCTCATTCCTGTTCCAGTCAATTTAGTGATCGTTCACGTGCTCTGCCGGGACCACTCATCGGTCCCGTGTATGATATACTAGTGTACTTTGTGAGCATCCTGGTTTCTAGCTTTATTAAAACATATGTTTGTGTGATATACTCAATACATTTTACATTAGAGCATTTGAGAATAAATGGAGAACAGAAAAGTCTTTTCCTCATTCCCCACTGTTCACACAATCTCTTCTTGCTCAGATAGTAATTAATGGCCCTTTGTGGTGGATTAATATGTTCATAATAAACATTATACATACTGTTGCATATGTAACTGTGACATCATAAAGTGTCACTATTGTCTACTTTCTGATGCATTCTTTCCCTTCTGTCTTTGTCAGTTAGGAATCTGGATATATGTTTCAGTGATTATTCAGAGCTTCTTAATACAAACTATACTATTATTTAAAGTATCATCTTGCTGGGCATCAGCTTCTCCTAGTTGTTAAAAAAAAGTAATGTGGAACTTTGCTTACCTGTTTCTGTGTAGCTGTGAATTTGGAGTTGGATTGTAGTATCACTAACACAGAAACCTAGGGATTTGGCCTTGAGTCCAAGGGAAAGACTACTGTTTTAGTTCCACATATGTAGCCTTGCCTTACGGGTCTCAGCAGCACTAGTGACCTGAAGTTCTCTCCTGGCATGAGATTGCCTCTTGTATACTTTAGAATTTAGAGAAACAGAGAGGATCACGATGTAGGCTGCAGCCAGCGTCTGCCTGTACAGGACTGAACCGCAGCTGCCCTGTCTCCTCTCAGATCCATTAAGAGGTAAATGTCGCTTCTCCTGTGAACAATGAGTGAAGCATGGAGGAATGATTCTTTCTTGTAAAGATCCAAGAAATTTCCTTCTGGAACTTTTTCAAAGTAGTATTTGCCAAGTTTATGTAAATATCTAACCTTATGCAACCTCTTCAGAAGGCTAAAGGACGACGGAAATGAGAAGATCACTTGCAGTGCAGGTTACCCTGTGAGGATGTGAGGCTGGTGAGGTGGTGGGCACTGCTGAGAGGCTCTCAGTGGTCAGAGGGCCAGGGGAAAGAGAGGAGGTCAGAGTGAAGTAGATCTCAGCCGTGTTTCTCCTTGGTTGTGTGCCTTCACTAGCTCTGTAGCACAGAGAATGGACAGAGAGTTTCCTACTGCCTCTCCTTGGCTTGTAGATCCCATTAGTGTTTAGATTGCACTTTGGATTTACTGCAACTATTGGCTGTCTTTCTCATATTGTCTGCTGGAAGGACAATATTGTTAGCTCCTTGCCTTTTAGTACAGAGGTCACTGGGCCTGGAGGACAGTATGATTGTTAGTCTTGTACTGTCCGCTGTAGTATTATGCATGCATGCTCATCAGTCTGAAGGTGAGTGTTGTTAGGTAGTGTTTTGGCTAATCTATGCTTCTTGACCAAGATAGCCTCTAAGATAAGATTATGATTTTAAGAGATCACTATAGGGGCCTGCCTTTACAATGAAATCCACATCTTAATAGCTTCTCTAAGGGATAACAAACTAAGTTCCTCCTTTCCCTGATGATAAAAGCAGTGTTTAAAGGAGGTTCCTGGAGGCTCATGTGTTGAGACCCTAGCAAAGAAGTCTTGCTTTCTTGTTGTTTCGACATTTGATTCTCTCTGTTAAGTTCCAATCCCATGTGGGTAGAATATGCACTTCTAAACACATGCATATCTGGATATTTGTGACAAGAAACCTTAGGTCCATTCACAACATTCCTTCAAAGTGGCAATATACTTTGAAATATATGAATTCTTAATGTATGTACATTACTTACCAAGTTTTTGAAAAACGGGATGAATTACCAAGCAATGAACACATTAATACTTTGATTACTTTTTAATAGCTTTCATATATAATTTTTATTTAATTATAATTATATTGTTTTTATTCTCCTTTTCATCCCCTCAAGTCCTACCTCCTTATAACCCACTTCTAAATGTACCCCCCAATTTTGACCATTGTTGTCTTGTATACTTTTAAATGAACATACCACAGATACAGCCTGCTGAGTTTGTTCAGTTTTGCCTGCACATATATTAGACCATTTGTATTGTATAATCAATAAAGAGGCTCATCTCTGGGGAAGCCCTCTTCTCCCACTCAGCAGTTGTTAATTGCTTGTTGTTCTTCATCTAGTCGCAGGGCCCTATGCTTTCCCCCATCCACTATGGGATGCAAGTGTTACCCATATGCAGCCTTGTTGAGATTTCATGGGTGCCACGCTGTTACATCTGGAAACACAATCTCACATCTGACTTCCTGGTCCTCTATTACATTTCAAGCTGTTTTTAAAATTCTTGATAATGACTTTTTACTTGTTTAAAAAAATAAAACATAACAAATCCCTAATGTCTCCTACTATATTTAAGGAATTCAAATAATAAAAAATAAAACATTGGATGTAAAATATAGAAACATTCAGGCCTTAATGTTTGAAAGAAAACTTTTAACTACACTTCAAGGTTGTTGTGTTTTAAACGTTTGTCTTTAGCAAACACATAGAAGCAGTCAAATTCTTTGTCAGTGTGGACCAATTTCCGTGTCACAAAGTGCAAATTATCTTTATGTCCTGTGAAGTGATGGTGCACATGGGGCTCCAGAGTGTCACCAAGGGCATAGGAACAAAGGGCCTGCCTTTAACAGAATCTGTGCATGAGCAGTGTTGTACGATCGATGGGAATGACTCCCTTTGGTAAGAAGTTGTATAAACCACCTTCTCCCTTATATTCTCACTACCTGAGCTATCTAATGTTTAGGGAGATGCTGGAGCACTGCACTCTGCGGCTGCTTCTCAGCTTCTTGTGTGCATGTTCCCAAGGCAGTGTAAAAGGTTGCTTCCCTAATATGTATGTTAGATATTCACACATGGTTTAGAGTGTCATATATCTCAATTTTCAAGCATGAGAACAGGACTCAGGAGACAGTTTTGATGAGTTTGACGTAACTCTTTCTGATACAAGACTATTTTGCAAAAAGTGCATCTTTTAAAGCTGCCACTTTTTTTTAAAGACGTATTTTCCTATCACTTTGCCTTGTGAATTGTCAGGACTCTTTAAGCACCATACAGTTCAGTGAAGAAGACATCACTGCTTATATTGAGTCATGAAGAGAAGCAACACTGACTCCGGACTCATTCTTATTTTCACCGTTTTATTGCATTTGAAATGTATGTATTCTCTGTGCACGTGAATATGTGAAGTGGCATCTGTGAAGCTCAGAGGGCAACTTGTGATGGCCTACCATGTTTGTGGCAAAAATCAGATTCAGGTTGCCAGACGCAGCTGCATGCACCTATTCCTGCTCATTTCTCTTGCCATCTCTACTCCTGGTGCCTTATGGACTTCTCGAAAAGTTGTAGCTCTCAAACTGTATAAGTCTCTTTTACATTTTTCTAAACATAATTACCATATTCTCATACAAATTCAGCTCTCTGGTCCTGTATTTCCACATGTTAAAAATGAAGCTGCTCATAGATCCTGTCTCATAAGTTTGTTAGGAGTATTAAATATGTAATACTGTATTCTTATTATTTGAAGCATCTACTTTTTATTTATAAATTAATTCAGTTAACTCTGTGTTATATGAGTGGTTTGCCTACCCATATGTCTGTGCACATCATATGTGCCTGGTACCTATTGAGGTCAGAGGAGTGCATCAGAACACCTGGAACTGGAGTTACAGATGGTCTGTGAGCTGCCATGTGGGTTCTGTGAATCAAACCCTGCTTACCTACAAGAGGAGCAAGTGCTTTTAAGCACTTAGCCATCTCTCAGATCCCCAGCATCTTCTTTTTAATGTCAGTTTCTGAGAGACTGAAATCAATTCAACTAGCACCATCATTTCTTTCTTCATGTTAAAAACATGGAATGCATTCACATGATCTCAAGCCTCATGTGCTGTGTTTGTGGTTCTTATCAAAATGCTAACCACAATGGAGTCTTGCAGAGTATTACTGCTGTTATTGGTGAAACGTAAGGCACCATATTTATACCTAAAATGTACCTATACCTGTCTCTTTTGATTACTGCACTGTCAAACAGATAGTGTTATAATTCCTGCTCTTTACTTGAGATAACCTAGAGGACTTTCCATAGAGCACACAACTAATATACCTAGATTGTGGCGGGTTTTTTTTTCCTGTATTTTCTGTACTGTTCACCTAGTTCTCAGATTTCCCTAGTTTTATAAAATGACATAGAATTACAGATATCTACTTGAGTCTCTTACTTACTTAGATGTCAGTTTTAGAGGTCTTTTTAAAGTTTCAAATCTTCTAAATCCAAATTTCTAATGCCACTAATCCGTAAGTGAATATTCTTTGTACCCTATGGAATGATTCCCTTAGTGAATCATTTTGGTTTGACCAACTCCTATAATGCTTTGTATTACTTCTTTTGACACCTGTCCTTTAAAAACTTCACTTCTGACTTGAAATAAAGCATCTCACATCAAACCAAGATATTTCTGTTTCTCTTCTAATGAATATCAGTCCTTGGTGCTGGAGAGATGGCTCAAACATTAAGAGAATTGGCTGCTCTTCCTGAGGACAGGTTGGATTCTCAACACTGACGTAATGTCTCAACAACTGACGTTAACTCCAGAAGAGGATCTGATGTCCTCTTCTTGCCTACACATGCATCAAACAGGCGGGGTATACACAGACATACCACATACAGTTAGAAAAATAAAACCATCGGGGACCTATATTTTCCACTTTTAGCTTTAGCACCATCACCGGGACTTAGTCTTTGCTCATACCCTACTTTTAATTTCAGAGATTGCAGGGTTCATGTTAGGAGGTATTGATGATGTTAAGGAGAAGACCTGCCTTTGAGAGTCTGTTGGTATTAGTTCGCTCCCCTTGCAGCTCCACTTCCTCTAAGTCACTCATTGTTGGAGTGAATCTTGTAGCTATACGTATTTGTGATATTGCTACCATTTTACCAGCGGAAGAACTTCGTATAAATTAGTTCTTTGCGGGAAGCAGATCCATACATAATTTTTCTTACATAGTAATGGGCATAGTTGGCCACCTTCGGCCAGGATCCACAGTAGAGTCAAATCAAATAATATCTTTGTCAAATGCAAAAAAGATTTGAGAAGTTAAACTATAGGGGGATAACTTGGTAACTGTGGTTTGTTTTTGTTTTGTTTTATTCTGTTTTTATTTTCAGTGTGCAATACACTTCACTTTTACTTCTGTAAATCAAATTAGCTTTTAAGACTTGATCAATACAATAAATTAACAAGCACTTATTGAGGACCGTCATAAGCTAGAGACATTGTACGTGCTAGCTATAAACCCAACTTGTAATGACATGTACACGAACCGTTTTCTGTGCCGTGATAAAGCAAGTGCTGAGGCACAGTTGTGGTTCCTTTGTGTTCATGTTGGAAGCTCAGGGATGGCACATGTTGGCAAGTTGAGGAGGTCTTTGAGAAATCTCTTCTAAAATATTACGGTGCTGTCTATAGACTGAAAGTTTGTGGAATAGAGAAGGAAGAGATTTTCTGGGGAAAAATGTGCTGAGACTCAAAGTACCTCAAACTATCTGAAGAAGAAGGGACAGATAGGAGAGACAGTAGCTTTCTGGGTAGAGAGTCTTTCTTCCCTCTGGGTATGTGTGACTGTGCCCTCTATGAAGTCACAGAGAAGGTGGAGGGCAGCTACAGGTTATGTCCTGGTGGATAGGTCTGAGAGTTTGCCACAGTTAAGCTAGGCAGCTGGCTCATGCCATGTTGGCTCAAGGCCCTATAGTTTTAAGAATAAGATGTGTATAAAAGATTGGTGTTCCCAGCTTTTTGAAGAATTTGAAGGGCTTAGAAAATGGAGTAAGTGGAAAGAAAGAATGTATCTGAAAGAATGCATTGGTGATGGTTCAGTGCAGTGCAGTGACTTTGTGTATTGTGCACCCTGTCCTGTAGGCTGCTGGGGAAAGTAGGGGCTTGCCTGAAGAGGAGCACTGGAACCCTGAAGGTTTGTGATAACAACCTGGTGTGGGTTATAGAGGTGACTTGGGATGTGCTTAAACTGGAGAGGCCTTGTGTTGTGAATGAAAGCCTGTTGTGCCATCCTTATGGACATGAGCAGTACTTATCCAGGTAGAATGTTAGATAAAGCCCTTTTGATTTAGCCTTTTCTGCAGCTAAAGCTAATTCGTTCTTACATTAGGAAGTTATACTTAAGTTATCAAATAATACTTGACATTTTTTAAGAATATTCAATGACTGTCACCAGTTAAATCTCTCATAAGAATATGGTAGATTATCATTTTTCAATAGTTTATAGTTAGGGAAATTGTAACAGAAAGGTATAACCCAATGTTTTGATTATGTGCACAAATGTGGCCATTGAGCCAGGACAGTATGGCTCAGATGCTTAAACATGAATTGGCAACATATTATATACTTAAAAATACTGATACTCTCTATATACTGGGGAAGAGTGATATTGGGCAAAGACACAAACACACACTTTGCTTTTGAACTGGCCATGGATTATAATATGATGATAGATTCATACAATGCTTGCCTCATTCTAGCTGTAAAAACATTTAGAAATATACTCATTTACTCCAGTTCTTACACCAGCCCGAAAGACCTTTCTCTGTAGTAATAAGCTTTTAAATAAATGATTTCAGTTTAATTTGTTTTATTTTTACATTGCTGTAATCTAATAACCATACTAATTCGAGAGTTTACTGTAATGTGAACTTCTGTTTCTAATCTGGATGAAATTAGTGTACTTGTTTCATAATTTAGTGTAAAGAAGTAGGAAGAGTGTTACATCCTTTGTTAGGTGATTAAAAATATCTGAGCAAGCATGCCCTAGGCGTCTTGAGTTCTGCAATAGTTGTAGATAAGAAAGGCAGAAGAGAACTCTTGTATGACCTTTTCAGTTTTTTGGAGATTATAATTGTGTCATATCCTTCTTTCCTTTCCTTCTTCCAAAACCTTTCTTGTGCCGCACCCCCTGGTTCAAACGTATGGCCTCTTTTCTTGATGCTTTTGTTGTTCTTGTTGGTGGTGGTTGTGTGTGTGTGTATTCCTAAATATATAAATACAACTCGTTCACTTCATATAATGTCACTTCCATATGTATCTTCAGAGTCCTGTGAAGTCTTGGTATGTTTGCTAAAAGGTCTGTTTTCTTGGGTTGTTTTGTTTTTCTAGAAGCCACTGATATTTTTATATTTAGTATCTTTAAAATGAAAAGTTTGGTTTTAAGATTAAATCTTCAATATTTAAAGTAAAATAGTGTCCTCTATAAATAGTAGAGAAGGAATTGCCCGGTATGAAGCATGTATACTGCAGAGGCCTCGCTGGACAGTTGGTCTGAGGCAGGGAGCATCAGACAGGGCACTGAAAAGTCACTGCAGGGCCTGAGTTGCTGAGCCTGGTTGGCAGCACAGAAATCTGCAATGCCTTAAAATAAAAATTGCAAATGCAACAGATTTAATCAATCCTAGTATTTTTCTCTCTTATTCTCCCAGTCCCAAGTTAAAAATAAAATCCGCCTGCCTTATTTTCCTACGTGCTAGTTAGTGGGATTAGCTGGAGCTCTCAACAGGAAAGCAATAGATAGAGTAGACACCATTGTGTGGTGGGTGAAAGCCCGGTAGAGATAATTATACAGTCACTCCCACTATATTACCCTTCAAAGAAACTGAGCCTAATATTCTCCTCCTAAGCAATTTAACCAACTTTGAAAAAAAAGTATAAGATATTATTTAGAGAATGAAATAGCTACTGTATATAACAGGAGGGAGAATTATAGCAAATTATTACACTCATTTGATAAGTACATAAAGAGCTACATTCAAAGCTTTGTATTGAGCGTCCTCAGTAATTGCTCCTTTCTGCTGACTGTCCTGTACAGAGGGCAGTTGAAGAAGTACTAAGAAGAAGGATATGTTTAGAACAGTTTCTCACCCGTGACAGACTCGGTCCCATTCCATGTTCCATAGGATCAAGCTCATTTTGTCATCAGATGTCAAAAGTGATGACTTTACTTTCTTTTTTGCATTTCCAATGTATAATCACAGAAAATAACTAAAAAGTGCAAAGACATCTGTTTTACTATTGTGTGTGCATGCACATGTGTGTGTTTGTAGGCATGATTGTGACAAAGTCTTATTCTCTGTATACAGAACTCCAAAATACCAGTGTTTTCCAAAGATAGGGGTGTATGCAGAACTTCCCAGAATAAAAACATCTCCAAATCCCCCAAATTGTCCACCTACTTGACCAACAAGCTGGCAGTAATATTGGGGTTATTTATTTTTGATTCTCTTTAAACAAAATAAATACGCGTATACATGTTGACCCTTCAAAGATTGAGGAATTATATTTGCACTTGCTTTGATTTTTTTCTCCACCAAGCCAAATAATAAAAAGAGGAGAATAAAAGTTGAACTAATTGCTCAGCTAGTGGTAAAGATGTCAAATACCCATGGAGAAACACTGTTTATCACAGGACAGTGGTAACAAATGTCTTAATCCGTGCATGCTTCATGAAAGAAGTCGTGAAAGTTTAGAGTGTAAGATTGCATTACCTACCCAAACAGTTGTGTCAGTGAACCTTGGCATCCATGATCCTGTAGAGACTAGTACCCCTCACATCTTCTACTTCAGCATTTATAAGCACTTTCTCTCTTGTATCATAACACCAATAGAACATGGCTCACAGAATCCACTAAGTAGGGCTCATTGGGCTCAGAGACTGAAGCGGGAATCACAATACCTTCGCAGCTCTATGTATTTGTGCTATGGTTGTTAGCTTGGTGTTTGTGTGGGATTCCCAGTGGTGCAAGTGGCAAGGATTTCTGACTCTTTCACCTCTTTTGGGGACTCTTCCCCCCCCCACTAGGTTGCCTTGCCCAGGCTTGATGTGAGGTTTGGGCCTTGTTTTTTATGTGTGTTTTTTTTGTTTTATTTTGTTTTTTGTTTTTGTTTTTGTTATGTCATGTTCAGCTGGTCTTATCCCTGGGCGGCTAGCTCTTTTCTGAAGGGAACAAAGGAGGGTAGATTTGGGGGAAGAAGAGATGAGATGGCTGAGAAGAGTAGAGGGAGGGAAACTGCAGTCAGTATATATTGAAAACAAACAAACAAAGATAAAGAAAAAATAAAAATAAGATATCAAGAATGTGTGCATGGTGCGGTTCAGGCATCATGCTACACTGCACTAGGCAGTAAGAGAAACCAGGGTCCAACTGTCTTGCCCAGGATTGGTGAGCTGTGAATTGTACATCTACTGCAAAGCTTTATGCCTCATTGTAGGCTTAGATTTTTTAAAACCTACTTTAATAACCATTCCCAAATGCTTTGATCCCCCTTCTAGCCCACGGCTTAAAGGTAGGGGAGGAAAGATCATAAATGGGTCAATGGAGACGTGGACCTGTTTAGAAGTAGTTCTTTGAGTGATTCCCGTCTTAATTGTTAGGATACCAGCAGTCCAGTTTAGTAGTGTCAGGATACCAACAGTCTAGTTCAAAAAGTGTCACCAAACTCATGCCAGCAGTGGCGGCCCAATCCAGCGTAAACGGCCAAGCCTCCACCAAATCATCATGAGTCTTCAGGAGGGACCATGAGAAGTTCTCTGCTATGACCCTCTCAACAAAGGGAAGATCAGCAAAGACACAGGCCAACGAAGCATTGCATGGCAAGCAGTGCAAGTACCCTGTCACTGTCTGTTGGGTCCTACTTACACTCTCTCCAAACGTCTCATGTCCTCGTATGAGTCTGCTTCCGCAAACATCACATGAGTCTGTATCATATGACACAACGAGAAATGTCCACTTCCCTTTATTATGGACTAGAATTTTTATTTCATTTTTGTTTGTTTTTCTTCTTCCGGTGCTCTAGAGCCTCGGGAATGTCAGGCATGCTACTGAGCTGTGTCTGGATATACAGAGGTTCTCTTGAATTCTTTCATTTCTGGCGTTCATTTTTAACCGCAAAAAGAAACAAATCCAGTGGAAAGTTCTTTCTGAAAAAGACAACAACAAGCTATGTGATTCCCACAGTCTTCTGAGACAGTCCATTTGTCTTGAGCCTAGAACACACACTGAAAACGTTGACGTGTGACTCTTCACTTTATCTTAGCCAGAGGCCACGAAGCACTAACCCACTATTTGTTCTATTCGTGTTATCTTCTGGGGTCTTCCTTCAGGTAGGGCAGTGGTCAATGGTCCCTTACTCTCATAATAGATGAAACTACCCAGACTTCCATTTGAATGTCCAGTTTGGAGGAATTGCTAACACATGTAAATGTAGAAAGAGTATAGCCCTCGTACTGACAGCTGAGCTGGACTTGGTAATCAGAGTCTTCACCCTCACTTTCATGAATATGTAGGGTCATCTGACTTCTTGTCAAGCAGAGTCGTGGATAGTGACACATTCCTTGGCTTTGTGAGACAGGACTAACAGAGCAAGTGGCCAGTGGTCACCTGATCACAATGCTGAAGGAGTGTTGAGAGAAATAGGGAGGACAGTATTGAAGAGAGTCTTTTGGCTAAGGCAGAAATGTCCATCAATGTTTTGGAGAAGGTTTTAACCTGAGATGAAACACTGAGAGGGGTTCAGTCCCTTATGGGCTACGTTTCTGTTGGAGAACGGAAAGCCAAACATGTTCCTAATGTGCATTAAAGTGATCAGGCTCCCATCCAAATCTTTAGCATTTTCTTCTAGTGAGTCAGATAATAAACAGAGATACCTGAGGTCTGCAATAGGTGTACAGTAGGCAAAGAAGTCTCTCCTGACCCTGATGCCCAAAAACATTCATCGCAGCAGCTGTACCAAAAGTAAGCCTGCAGCACCCTTAGGCCCATGTAGCAGCATCCAAAGGTCCCTAGGGCACTTTACTTCCCACACTCAAATAAAAGACCTATATGCTGTATGCCTTCCTCACGAATCTCTTGCAGCATTTAATTAACAAATGTTCCTCAAGTGCTTTGGGCTCCCTGTTTGGGTAGATGTGACTGAAATGCAAAGTACCTTTCGTGCCTTATTTATTGCTCCAGCGAGCACGCTATATGCTGGCAGCACTTATCTTCATTTTAATTTTATCTCCCACAAATATAGGCATTAATTTAAATCACATACAGAACATAACAGTTTTTATAGAGGCAAACTTATTCCAGCGTGCTGCATTTTAATATCGCACTTTACCATCTTTTCTCACTTGATGCAAGAATAGTATCTCTTCCTGCTTCAGCGTTTAATCTCAGGACAACAGAAACTTTGACTGTGGATATTCTTGCTCTCAAACTTTATCTGCCTCCCCGCCTGGCTGTTGCTGACTGAAAGCCGTGTGTTTTGAGCACAGGTAGAAGCTTCTTCCACTCTATATCCCTTATACCTTCTTAATTCTGAATCCAGGAGTGGAGAGTGGAGAATAAGTGATCTTACAGCTACAGGTGAGCCTGCTTGAACTTCAGGTACCTTTTCTCATAGTAACAGAGCAGAGATTCCCCACTCCTATAATACATATTTCAAAGAACCTCTTGAGCATCTTCCATGCCCACCTCTGTCCTTTCTCCACATGAGATTTTTTTGTCTTGCTCGTCTCTGCTCATGAAGCTATCTTATGCAGTTTGAGTCTTTCCCCTGAGGAAACATGTACTCAGTGGGTTCCTGTGTTTGACTATGAAACATTCCAGTTAGCTCTCACCCCCTCAGCAAGGATGCTGTCCCCATCCTTAATTTGCTGCCTGACAAACTGCAACCTTCCTCAGTTATGTTTTACAGAACTGCCCCTGTTAGGCAACCTGCTCATAGAAGTAGGGCCATCAGAGGCAGGAAAAGAGTCTCAGCAAAGAAGACAAGGCTTTCTGAGCCACTTTAGGCTCTCTCTACAGGGGCCTTCTTCCCAGTAATATGTTCCAAAGAGAATGTATAACTTTTTTTTTCCTTTCTGCAGACCACTGGATATCTAGACTTGGCTTTTGGATTGTTTGGTTATTTTACATTTATTCTGCTTTTAAAAATGTACTGTTAACTCTCGAGTTTCCTGTTTTATTACCATCTCTTGTTCACTTTGTAATAAGGTGTTGAGAAGTTTGTTTTCCCAGATCACACAGCTAGCATGTGGCAGCCCTGGGATTTGTGGACTCTGTCCACCCTAACTAATGTACTTTTGGAAAAGCTCCTTTCAGCCTAAAATCTTGACCTCTTGTTTGTTGCTGACTCTTCCCAAGCCCTTCATTTTTGTGCTCTCAGGTGGATTTTATCTGTGGTAAGAACATGGTTACCCTGGAAACTCACTCGCTAGAACAGCAATCCAATTATAGCACCGTCACCCGGGTTTATTAAACTAGTGTTGCTGATGGAGTAGGCTTTTGACTGAAAGATGCTAAGAATTGGATTCTTACCATGTCTCAAGCCATGCGGTATCACATTAATCTATACTTCCAATACAAACAAAACCATGTTCATTTGATGGGTTTGGCTTAGAGGCTGAACTGGGAATACCCATTTGGCCCATTGGTTTCTGCAATGGCTGGAGCTGCCTACACAGGAAAAGAGGTTGAGGACACTCTGTCTCTCCAACTGCATCTATATCCAGCCCAAAGGACTGATGACACTGGCCATGCTTGGATCTGCTGAAGCTACAGCTTCTTGGGCAGTTTTACTTCTTTTCATGCTGTCAGTTGAAGGCCATATTTGGTCCAGGAGGGTCATAGCTCTCCCCATAGGCTTTAGATTTCCAGAGACTTCCATGCACCAAGAATATTCTTGGGTTCAGACTGATTGATAAGTTGACTTTAAATTAAAATGTAAACAATCAGATCTATGAGGCTAGAGTTTTGTCTGATAGTACCAGCTTGCTAAAACGTGCTTGAGTTATACCAGAGGTTTGTGAGCTTATTCCTGAAGCATGTGGCAGGCCTGTAACAAACTTGGCCCTGTACATCTGTATAACAAGGCACCATCACCTGCCACCTGGTAAAGGCGAGCAGGTTCATATTACTTATTCTTTACACACTGGAAAAGTGGAGCTAGAGGCAGAGTCCTGCTAACCTGCAGCGATGTTCAGGGATGAGTTTGGACATGGCGCAGCTCAGTGCTCTTGTCAGTGTATTAGTGTTTCAACTTCTGACTCTCACATCTTAGAAAAGGTTCAGAAACACTGCCTCGAACTCCTTGAAGCTGTTACAGTTGTCTAGAACCATCATCATCCTGCAGAGAAATAGATGATGGGAACTGGGGAATAGAGAACCGAGGCTCTCTGTCTCTGTGGCCTGGGGAGCCATGGTTCCGTGTATATCATCACTGACCAGGCTTCCAAACATGGTAATTCAGGTTGGTAGAGAGACTCACACCCCTTCAGAGAAAATTATGCTTTCTGTGTTAGCCTTCTACTTTCAAGATAACTTGACTGTCCATTCGCTAGCATTCCCTGCCAGACAGAAAGATTAATATCTGTCTCTTTTACGTTCCCTTCTTGGCTTATATTTTGTATCTGTATAAGATTTAGGCAACTTTTACTTTTTAATACAGCTCATCTATAATTGTTGAAAATTGAACTCAAGATTCAGATTCTGTTATTTTTCTGATTGTAGCAAATCCTCTATTGCTTGAACAAAATGAGGACTAAAATGTATGTTATATAATATATATATATATATACACACACACACACACACACACACACACGTATATGTATATGTATATGTATATGTATATGTATATGTATATGTATATGCCCTTTCTTATAAAAACCTGTGTGGTATCTGACTTGTGTTCATATTTAGATGCACATGTATGTATTACACAATAATATGTTTAAAACATGAAAAGGAAATACTTGCTAGTAGTTGTAAGATTTGGGAGCACAGAGTCCTTTCTCAATGTCTGTACATATACCCAATGATTCTCAAATGTGCCTGTTAGCCTGCCATTCTGCATGTATAATTTTTACAGATACTTTTTATAAATTTCTATGTAAGTGTTGTATTAGTGTGTTTTCTGTCACTTTAATAATCTACCTGAGAAAAGCAGCCTATGAAGAGGAGTTTGAGTTCATCATCAGGTGTTAGTTCTAATGATGGGACCTATTATGATGGCAGTAATACATCATATAAAACACATAGAAAAAGAGCTGTTTGTCTCATGTGCCTGAAATGAAAATGGACATGGAGCCTGAGCCCCAGTATGCCCGTCCCAGTGCATGGTTTCACGCATGATATAAGCTCATTCTATAGGCTCTGCTGCCACATGGCTCTCCCAGCAGCACCATTATGTGTGCATGCATATATAGACATTACATATATATGTATATATATGTAACATACATGTAATATATATAATAATATGTATATTATATATAATGTGTATATAATATATATAATAATGTAATATATATATATATATATATATATATATATATATATATATATGTAATGTCTACATATGCATGCACACATATTTAGATACTTGCAGTATATATGACCATGTAGGACTCACAATATTTATAAAGATACAAACTATAGTTTTCTTCCTCTCAGATCCTTTCCTTCCTCTCTCCCCAACTGTCTCCCTCTCTTCTTGCTTCCCTTCCTCACTCTTTCTCTCCCTCCCTCTCTTCCTTTTTTCCTTCCCTCCCTTCTTCCCCTCTTTCTCTCTTTTCTTTGTTCATTCGTTCATTCTTTCTTTCCAGAAAATCATCACGTGGTATCATTCACAGCTGAAACTATGAAACCTAGACCTTAGATATAGTATGGTTGAAAACTGAGGTGAGATTTTGTTTGAAAGGAAGTGGTTTGTCTTTGCATATATAAATCCTGGACCTAGTATATTTAAAACACAGGAATAGTTACAATTTTAAACATTAATGTCAGCATTTGGGGAAATAGTTCTTTCTACTTCCCCATAGATAACAGTTTCTGCCCCTAACCTCTTCTTTCTCCTCCCTCTTTTTCTTCTCTTTCCTTCTTTCCCATTCCTCTTTTCCCTTCCTTTCTCTTTACATCCCTGTCTTCCCCCTCTCCCTTCCTTTCTCTTCCCACTCCCTTTCTTTCCTATTTCCTATTTTCATGTTTACATCTTTGAAAATATTGGTTGGTTTGCTTCTTCTCAGTCAGGGATGTTGTTCACCTGTATTTAAAGCTTTTATTTTATGTTTTTCATTTTCTCTAAATATCTGCTATGGTGTGAATTAATTTTCTTCCTTCCTGAGACTCTTTTTGATAAATTGAAATGCACACCGTGGCCCCCCTACACAGGCTTTGAATGCTGTGATAATCAGACCACGCTGTAGCAGTCCAAGCTAGCTCTGCAGCAGCTTGTAGTGGGTCACTGTGTAGCAGAATGTACCACAGCTACCTGAGCTGTCAATCCCTGCAGCACAGGCTCAGCATTAGGAGAATTTGGGAAAAGGTAGATAGTCCCTCCAGCGCTCGGTGACTTTGCCATTAGTCTTATAAATGATCATCCCTCTGTCTCCGTTGCATCCCAGATGGAGTCTTGACTTTTCAAAAATTATTCAGTGACATGTACTTCCTGTATCTAATAGTCAATCACTTACCAAAAGGGGAGAAGTGATAAGAGAATAAGAATAATTTTATCACAATTCATAGGTACTTGGCCTTCAATGGGTATTACCAAAAACCAGACAAGGCAGGCTTTGCTGACCAGCATTCCTACATGGATTCCTGTGGCCTGAGCAATTTCTAAACCCTGCCAAAAGTACCTGTTGGGCATTTACAAGGAATACATTGGTGTGTATATGGATGTACTTTAAACCTTTTTGTGTAGAAATATGTAGAGGAAAGAAAAGGAGGAAAAAAGGTAGGAAACCTGCATTTTAAACCTGATTCTGATCAATCTCAGCCTTAAGATGTCATAGTAAGCTCTTAAATCCTTTACACTCTTTCTTTGCAATTATTTCAGTGCAGGAGAAAAAAAAAGTATATTTGTCATGTCTCTGTGATCAAGAAAAAATGTTAAGAAAGCTAAAGCAATCAAATAAACATGGAAAAAAATAATTTCAATTAGTTTAGAAATGATAATGTTATTATTTCTAAATATCATAAAGTTTAAAAACCACAATGTGGTAAGTGCTTAGGGTTAAAAGTCTTTATCAACCATAGTGCTACTGTGCAGCCATTGGCTAGAAGATGCCGATTGTCTTTAAAGAAGAAAGAGAAAGAAAGAAAGAAAGAAAGAAAGAAAGAAAGAAAGAAAGAAAGAAAGAAAGAAAGAGAGAGAAATGTGTGTGATGTGTGTGTCAGCATTTGTGTGTGTGTGTGTGTGTGTCAGCATTTGTGTGTGTGTGTGTGTGTATAATTTTTTTTCATTCATTCTTAACAGTTTGCCTGATTTGGGGAAGACTTTTGTTTTGTGAACTTGCTCCCCTCTGTTTTGCGGCACTGCGGGATTCATGCCCCTGTCTGGTTGAAGCCCTTGTGAGATATATTCCTGCTGCTTTCTGGTCAGGAGGAAGTCCTGTTTCTTTAGTATCTGACCTATTTTATTTACATGGTAAAAAAATGTCTATGTAGCAAGAGAACAAATTAGTCTTAGGACATCAGTGTATGTGTCATGGTTTGTTTTCTACTCAATGTCAAAGATCAGTAGTCTTGATAATGTCTACAGAAGTTTTGTCAAAGAAACAGAAGCAGCAAGAGGTGTATATTAGATTAGCTGTGACGGATTCTGTGGGCTGGCTATGAAATCAGAACTCCACACAGTAGGATGTTAAAAACAGCCGGCTGTCTTACAACTGGCTCAGTCAGGTCCTTCCAGCCCTCCACTCTCTTTAAGCTGTTTGATTGGATTTTAATTAAATCAGAAGATGTCCCCAATTCCTGTTTAGTCCCATGGATAGTAAATGAAAATGGTGGTCTGCTTCCAACATGCCAGGACCTGAGATGAAAGGGAAGCATTGCTTGTCAGAGTGCCTGCTTGTTCTCAGTTGCAAACTGCAGGGTTGCCTGTTGCCTCTAGTGAACTCTCCTTAGCATTACTTGCATTCTACTTTTAGATTATAGAAATTGAATGAAAAGACTATCTTTTAAAAAAATCTTTACTGATTTTTTAATTTAAATAGAATTAACTCGTTTTCCCCTCCCTCCCCTCCTGCCAGCTCCTCCCCTATAGCTCCCCTCCAGCCCCTTTCATGACCTCATTAGTAAACTGATGAGCCTTTTCATTTATTACTTTTGCACACACACAAGCACATATATATGAAATCAAACTATATGGATACATGTTGCTGAGTCTATTGTTACTGTGATAGATTCATGGCTGACCAGTTTTTTTGAAGAGCTCATTCTGGGAGCCAATCCTCCCTCTCCCTCTTTAGATTTTGCCTTGGTGTAGGACCTGTGAAAGTTTCCCTTTCCACATTAGCTTTATAGCCCATTTCCTGGAATTTGGGCTCTTAGAGTCTTTCCTCCCCCTCTTCCTCCAAGTTCCTGGAGTCATAGATGCAGGAGTCTTGATGTAAGTGTACCCATCTTTCACACTGTAATCATTGTTATCCTGTGATAACAGTGCCTCCTTTACTTCTCTGACCACAGGGTACATGGCTTGTTCTCCTGTCCGCATCCAGTCCTGTTAGAGCATTTCAGGGCCCTCTTTGATGGGCTCTTGACTTTTGTTCTTTCATTGCGTGACTCTACCCAGCTGCAGTCAACACAGCCTGAGTCTTATAATTGCTTGTCCAGATTTTAACTCTGTACTCATAAAATTAGTATCATGTGAACAGTATACTCCTGTGTTTCTCTCTCTCTCTCTCTCTCTCTCTCTCTCTCTCTCTCTCTCTCTCTCTCTCT
>NW_021605585.1:1783035-1834636 GCF_004785775.1 Grammomys surdaster | reverse complement strand
TCTCTCTCTCTCTCTCTCTCTCTCTCTCTCTCTCTCTCTCTCTCTCTTTCTCTCTCTCTCTCTCTCTCCTTCTCTCCCTTCCTCCCTCCCTCTCCTCCTGCCTAGCATCTCTGAGCTTCTAGATCAAGTGTACTTCCACTCAACTATGGTTCTATCTTCCATCAGTTCTTGTCTGCATTTCCTTTCATGTCCAAGCTGGACTCTACAGCTCCATTCTTCTGGCCCTTCTTCTCCTACTCTTTTGGCAGGCCTCTTTCAGAGTTTCACATCAGGCTTGCCCTGTACTACACCTGATGTTCCTTCAGTCTTCAGGGACCATTTAAGGTTATCATACACCATACCCTTGATTTTCTTTCTACCTTTCTGAATAGTCTCACTTTAGGACTCTCCTTAGCTGCTCCTCTTGTTCCTCTCAAATGTTGTTTTCCTTTGAGTCAGAGCATCCTTTGTTGGGCCTATTGGTGACCTCAGCTGCCAGTGTTGTCATTGTGTTATAGGACTATGTTCTACTCCTTTTCTTGCACTTCCAATGCAGATGATTGACTTACTTCTTCTCGGCCTCCATATGTCTGAAAGAAATCTTGCCTCTCTTGAGTCTGTTCTTCTATGTGGGTTAAGGTGACCTCACTGCCTAACCAGTTTTCTTAACAAGATATTTAGATAATTTTTCAAGGCTCCACTGTCCTTGACAATATCTCCTTTCCTAAATATTTTATGTCTTGCTTTCTTCTCTCTGCCTTCACCATGGATCAGAGATTTTAGATCACTGTAGCCTCCCATGGGCCATGGTTATATTTGTTATCTTTTTGTCACTGTGATAAAAATACCTGAAACAAAGGAGAACGGATTTATTTTGTCACATCACTTCACAAGTTGTCTGCCCACAATGCTGTAGATCAGAACTTCATGGCAACAGGAGGGCATGGTGGGGCAAAGCTTCTCAGAGGAAGGCTGGGAAGCGGGGAGAGGTGTGGGGGTAAAGGATAGGTCACTCTCCCAAACACCCCATTCAACCTCTTTCTTCCTGCTAGGCCCCACCTCTTAGTACATCTAGCTATGAACCAAAAGATCAATCCTTGTACTTCATTAGCATTTTTGTGATCTAGTTTCCTCTCATAACCAGTAAGGAAACTTTCAGTACAAGAGCTTTCTCGGGGAACACTTCATATGGATCGTGTCTTTCTAAATGAATTCCTTGTAACCAATTGCCTACACCCTGCTCTATCCTGTTCATGTACCAATCTGTTTTCCATGAATTGTTTTATGTATGCCTCTTCTTGCACTTTATCTTAGCACAGTAGTACACTTATTAATCAGGAAAGCAGGCTCTGAAGTCAATAGAAATGAGTTTGGATTTCATTAGTGTCTCTATGACTAAGACAGGAATAGCCATAGCGCTTCTCCTTTTAGGCAGAATGCCTCTATAGATTCTTCCCCTCCTGCCTCAAACACACTGGGCCGATGCTGTACATTCACATGCTCATCTCTTTGCAAGGAACCCTGTTTATGCCCCCAGCCTTTCATTGCTGTCATTATAGATGTCAGCTCCCTTAATATTGCTCAGCAGACTCTTCTTGCCTAGTTCATTGTCATGACCTTGCTATGTTTTTCTGTATCTTTGTTCTTAAGCTTCTGAAGAACACACATTCCATCTTGTGGGTATTTTGTCTCTGCTATTAAGGATCCTTCTCACTGCACCCATTGAAAGCTCCAAAGGACCCTTGGCCTGTTGACCCTGCCCTTTTGTTAGACCTCTAGTGCCTTGGCCATGTTAGGCATTAGTGAATGTCTGAGAACTGATCATAACATGACTGTCTCACTTACTACATGTGGGTTCCCATAACCTGACCATAGCTCTGATTTCGTAGAAGACATAAAATATATAGCATGCTTGTTTCTGTGATGGCTCCTTGAGAAGCTGCCCTTTCTGGAGGGCTGTTTGTGCAATCAAATCAAGTGGCATTTTACAAGGAGGGACAGCCCCAGGCCAATTCTCTTGGGGAACTCAAAATGGTATGGTTTGTCTTTCCTTTTCAAATCTTGATCTAAGCAAAGCAAATCCTAATCCCTTCCCCTGACTTATAGTCATATCAGTTTACCATGGGGAATGAAAAGTCTAACCTGCCTCAGGCATTTGCAGTAGAGCTTGGGTAGGGCAGGCAACACACTTGCCTGGGTACAACTGGCAGAAGTTTCTGGATAAACATTCATGGAAAGCTGCTGTACTTTACTGTCAAGCTTTGGGGGAATTTTTTTTAACAGTTCTACATGTTGAAAGTCAGTTGACAATTTTTAAAAGGAAGCGTGCCCTTTTTCATTAGCTCCTTTTACCTCACGCTGAGTCATGGATGAGAGAAAATTTGTAGGCAGCTGAGCTGCAGGAAGAATAATCCTGTCACTTACACTTGGAGGTTGTTATGCTTTCCAGAAAACTCTTTCAGTGGGTTGCAAAAGTGATTAATCTCCCCTTGAAACTGACGAAGTGGCTCTCTGATAACAAAGGAAATTGAAGGGGTGGGATTTCTTTAAGGAGTAGGCTACTCTTTCCAGTTTTAGATTAGGAAAAAAGTCTACATGCCATTTTTGGATTGGAGTGAGTGGAGGGGTTGGAGGAGGGGGGTGGGAACTGCGCATGCTCCTGCCTGCCTGAATCTGATCATGACCTGAAAGGATTAGAGGAGTTTCTGGTTAATTGTGCCTTTTGTGGACTGGTTTGGCAAATTGCTTTCTTCATCCCATTGAAAAATAAAGTAAAATAAGTGAAAAATAAATCTTGTTTATTTTTCACTCTATGTTTGAGTCCTTACTTCTTAGCCCCAGATCTTGAGCAGACATCTTTTCTAATAAGAGAATTGGTAAGGTTACTCAGGCTGCTGCCTTGGTTAAACTCTGTGGGCCCCAAACCCAAACAAAAGACATGAATCTGGGAAAGGTTCTGTGGTGAGTGGGGACTGTCAGTCAGGGGTAGAGCGAGAATAATTAGAGTACATTTTATACACGTATAGAAATGTCAAAGAACAAACTGTATTATTTTTCAAAAGATGGTCTATGTTCCTCCTGTTGTATAAATGAGAAATTTTGTTTGTGTGGTATTTCTGCAGCATATAACTTGGACATAAGTTGTTGATGTAACTGAAATGCAGTATACCTTCTTAGAGCATTAACAGTTTCTTCATAGTTTTGTTTTAAAAGTTACTTTTCCTCTGAGGACCAGCAAATAAAGTCTTTTATTGGACACTCCATTAATTTATCTCCAAGTTAAATGTTAATTTTTAAAAAGACAGTAAACAGAATCTAACTCATATGTAATCCAGCACAGAGCCTTTTGTCTTGAGCTGTTTTGTTTGTTTTAAAGTTGGACTATATTGCCCATGCTAGCCAAGAACTCCTAGGCTTGGCCTATCTGTTCTTTTACTTCAGACACTACAGTAGGATAGACATCTGTCACCATGCCCACGAGTTGCCTCTGGTTTGTAAATGGTCTGGTATTTTAGGCAAGTTCCTCCAGATTCTTAACATGCATTGCGTTTACTCTGTTGTTCTAGGCTCTTTCCACACTAAAGCGGACCACTTTATTTGGGGCTTTGGTGGGCTGCTTCACATTCTTACTCCATGCACCCTCATTCTGACGGTTGTTCCCAGCCATCCACTTGAGGATTGAGTGCATTCACTGTGAATAGGTGAGGGAGGATTTTCTCTACCAGGACTGGTCCCCTCCCCGCCCCCCACACACCCCATAAAGAGAAAGGATGCCAATGTCATTTACCAGAGTGGATCTGCTTCAGGAATTCAGGGCTTCTTTTAGACCTAAAGTTAACTATCCATACCACTTTCACCCTGAGGCTTCATATCTAGGT
Source organism: Grammomys surdaster (assembly GCF_004785775.1). NCBI lineage: Eukaryota > Metazoa > Chordata > Mammalia > Rodentia > Muridae > Grammomys > Grammomys surdaster. Next base: position 1,830,779 of record NW_021605585.1, on the reverse strand, counting down.
TTTGAATTTTGAAGTAAAATGTGTCAAAATCATTTACAGTTGAAAACTTGCTAATTCTCAGTGCATGTCCACATGGATAGAACAGGAAAAGAAAAGGAGAGAAAACTCAAATGCCCATGTTTTATAAACGAATTGCCAAGATCATTGTATTAAATATTTTCAGCGTGTAAAATGTAAACACATTGATGTGTGTGTGTGTGTGTGTGTGTGTGTGTGCATATTTATATAGGTGCTTGCACTGCTGGACAGCACCATTTAAGTGATACTACTGGACATTCTCTTTGTCCATATTATGGGAGTTGTAATGTTCATCTGTGGCAGCATCTTCAACAACAGATACAGTGTTTGGGAGATGGTCCATTTGGGGTAACAGGAAATGTGAAGCATTTGATATTCTTTTTAGGTAGAACAGGGTGATGGCAACCAACAGGTATCTGTATCTGTATACAGGTCTGTTTCAAGTTTTTATAGCCTCAATGGAACTACTTTTATACCAGGAGGCAGTGGGACCCTTGTCACAGTATTATTTATTATTGCCATGGAGATTAGCTGTCTTAATTTAAATTGCCTACAGTGTTTTTAAGTTGGAGACATTTTGATTTGATATTTTTAAGAGAGAAAGGTTCTATACATATTATGGAAGAGCCTTTTTCATAGCTAAATGCCAACAGCAAAATTTAAACCAAAAAGTATTCATGAAGCAATGGTAATGAGACAGAATTGCGGTTTTAGTGGAGGAGAGGACTGCCTGCAGGGAACAGTACACGTGCAGTTAGTATGATGCACTGCCCTGGAGAGATGTCTCATTGGTCCACACAGACAACTGTACTTTACCGATGTTAGAAAACTTTAGGGATTACATAGAACACTACTTGATGTTGGAGTAGTGAATGTTGTAACAGTCTACATTTTGAAAATTGAAACAGTTGTGAAGGGTCCTGAAAGCAGCTCCCCTCCCTCTAACACCTGCCTGGTTAGAGAATGAACCACAAAGTGCTGGGCAGTGGAATATGTGACATTTCCAGTTTGTACCCTCATCCTAGATATTTTCAGCAAAACAGAAGGAGCTATAAATATTACAAAGATAGTTGAATCACTGGAAGAGCAGCACACAGGAGGGCATCTAGAGTAATTGTTTATTTCCATTACCCTACTCTGTCTGCAAACCAGAGGACCAGATGCTAAATTCTGCCAGATAATGCATCTTTAATTAAATATTTTATTTGCAATACAATTAATAATGTGGTCTGTTACTTTAACCTTATTAAGAAATTAACATAATTTTCATATAATAGGCTCATAAAAAGGCAATGTGCTTTGAAACAGCCTTTGCTAAAGCAGTTATGTGCATTGTGCCTGTTGAGTTCTGAATTTAGATTAATTGATTGTGAGCAAGAATTACCTGGTACACTGGACTTGTAACTGTAAATCTCAAAGAGATCTAGTATTAATGTTTTCTTTAGAATGAGCTAGGTTTCTCCTTCCCTAATGTGCTCACTCCTTCAGAGGCTCAGAGAATAATTCCCTTACTCTCTTTGTGCTTCTGCCCTCCTCTGACTCGTTTTAGAAACTCAGTGTACTGCAATGATAATCTCAAGTACACAGTACATTGGGCTCTGATGGCTCCTAAAGAATGGAAGGTCATGCTTCTGGTTTTCTGCTGCTCTTGATGTTGTTTTAATTTTCACAATGTGTTAACATGATAATTAAATTTCTCTAGCTGTCCTGTGAAGAAAGAATTTTAAATTATGCTACATGTAGAAAAAAAATTTAGTGTTAAAAAATAATATCTGTTAAACTGAGATCATCTGTTGGTTCAGAACAATGTCTATAGCTATGACAATGGGGCTTTAATAAATTAACATTTACCAAGCTGTCCTTTTAAAGACTGTTTGAAATGTCACCCCCACCTTCAGCTGAACAGAAACAATTTGCCTCAGAAGTCTGTGTGCCCTCAACTCTTAATGAAGTAAGGAGCCCCTCTCTTCAGAGGGTAATTGCTGTCCCAGTGAAATGTTTATTTCAGCACTGTCTTTTGCTTGCCCTTCCTTTACCCTGTGATGTGTCCCTTAATTGTATCAGATTAGTTATCAAGTAAAATAAAGGCCACCTTACCCTTCATGACTGGTCCTGCTGTAATTGCGTACTCTTCATTCTGGACTGCAGAGGAGTGGCTGACAGCACCAAGTTGGATCCACAAAGTCTAGCATATCAAGCAACATTAGCCCTGTCTTTGGACAACTTGCACCAAACTTGCCAAACTTCATCTCTTCATAGAAACAAAAATAGCGTCTCCATCACCTCTATGTAAAGGATTTTGATAAGACTTGGTGTAGTATGCTTCCATTAGTATTAAAGTTTATCACATTTGAGGGTTCTCCGTATATGCCCTCTGCTTCTCCTTCTGACTCTGACCACAGTATGTGCTGCAAACAAGATCCCTTCCCTCACTTCCAGAGTAGGTGTCTACACACAGGAAGGAAACCAACCCAATAGATGGAGCTCAGAAAACCCATCTTACCTACTGGATAGAGAACAATCCTTCTGAAACTTTACTATACTAATGGATTTCTCTATGCCACTTAGCATTCTCAGTTGTATGTTGCAGGTATTTGGAAGTATTCTGAGTTGGTTTTTTTGCCCCATAGACTCTCAAGGCCAGGAATATCTGTGCGGAATTACTCCCAACTCCAAAAATCCCCATGCCTTAAGAAAAACTGCTATCCTTGTCTAATAAGGTGGGAAAGGGGTCGTTTTGCATACATTCATATTCTTATCTGATATTTGTTTATGAATATGTGGTACTGTCTGGTTTTTATTTTAACTGATATATAATAACATCACTTCCTCCTTCCCTTCCCTCACTCTAACTACCCCCATGTCCCTCATTCCTTCTAAAATGGAGTATTGAGTTTGTTGGTATTCATGGCTTATCATTTTGCACTGGATAACTGTAGGGATAATCCCTAAGAAAGACTAATTCTCTGTCTCTCAGATGTCATAAGTTTCCTGTAGTTCTTTGTCTGCGGGTGAGGCCATGTGAGGTTCCCCTATACACATTAGTATGACTATGAGTGTTGTGATTTCTTCTGTTTTCTTCAGGCTACCATATTGTTAAGGTATCATGGCTGTAGCTTGTCTGACATCTCTAGGAGACAGCAGCATATCTCCTGCTCCTCTGACTCTTAGAATCTCTTTGACTTCTCTTCTGCAGTGTTCCGTGAGCTGTCATCTAACAAAATCCCCACTATGTGTCATGTGAAACATCAGCCTAAGTAGTTGCCCATGGTAGTCCAAGTGTGTCCAGAATGATGTACACTATTAATTTTAGCCTTGGCTGCCTCTCAGAGGTTGAAGTTAAGTCTGTTTTGTTGAAGACAACACACACTTCAGCCACAGAATGTGGAAGACTCCGATTGTCTCTAACCTATAAGCTTCCTTAGGGACTAGCTTTATAGTACCAGAAGGTGCTATGCAAGCTACCATGGAATGGAAGCTACAGTACCAACCTGTAGTGATTACCAATGATCCACAATGGCCATCGTGGCAAAATATCCCTAAAAGGACAGTAATGGTGCTTATACCTTGGAGATAACCAACAGCTGTCTAATTGGACTTAGGGCTCACTCAAAAAGGGGGAAGTTGTACCTGGTATCAGACCAGTAAGGTCATCAGAGAAACTACTACCAGCTCTTTACTAGACCAGCATAATCCATAAGAGTATTACAAAGCTTAACTTTATACCCACAAAGAAGTCTAGCTCTCGCCCTGCATCAAATAAGGTTCCCTTTGCAGCAGTTGGAGACAATTACAAAACCCACAACTGGTCAAAAACAGTATAGGCGATCATGGTGTGCCCAGCCCCAAGCAATAATAACAGCAATTCTACTTATGTTTATTAATGTTTTCTCTTCTTTTTACATTATGATTTGACTTCTGGGCGGCTGGCAAGATTGCTTAGTGGGCATAGTACTTCCTGAACAAACATGAAGACCTGAGTTTGGAGCCACAGAATCCCTTTAAATAGGCAGGTTTGCACATGGGGTTACAGGCAATGGGGTAGACATACACGGATCCTAGGGATTATAAGTAGTCCAACTAAAATGCTGCATTCGAGGGGTATTGAGAGACTATAAGGCTTTTCAAAACAATAAGCTTCAGAATGGTAGAGGAACACACACAAACACAGACACATACATACTCTCTCTCACACACACACGAGCATATACACACACACATTTGTGTGAGCATATTTGCACATTTACAGACATAATACTTCCCCTTCCAAAACACATACAAGAGACCACATTTTCTTGGAGTAGGAGGCTATAAAATAAGAAATATGTATAGCCATAATTTATGCAATAGGTAAGTTACTTTGGTTTTCTTTCCTCCTTAGCTTAGCTCTAAAATCTGCAAGAAAATGACAAATTCCTTGTTTAAAGGTAAATGAAAGTGAATTTGCTACTTCCAACATATGTGTGACCATCTTTATCGGAAGCAAGTTGATAGCTACATGTATAGGAATTTGGCTTATGCACATGGATGCTACGTATACAAACAACATAAGAGAAACATTTCCTGTATAATTTTGTTGGTGATGTTTAAATAAACATTGTCTGTTAGTGACCAGTGGTTATATGCTTATCTCTAAAAATCAAAAGCCCGTATGTCTGTGACAATGTTATGCTATAAAATGAAGTTTTAATACCATTTATAAAAGTTGTAGTTTTTCTTTAACTATTGAAACTTTCTCTGAGGCTTGAAGGTTTTTTTCTAACTTACATACACTGAAACTATTCAGTTCACTGTAAATAAATAAATAAATAAATAAATAAATAAATGCTTCATGAATTAATGACACTGTGTACTACTATATTTTAAAATGTGGACTCATTGAAAGCTATAACTTTAAATACTTTATATAACAGTTTGAAAGGATGAAAATTTTTGCTCCTTTACAAAGCATTGTCAGGCTTCATTTTCTTTTTGTTATTGTAGTTGATATTTTAGGGTGTTTTTCTCTATGTACTGTTCGCAATCTGTGTTTCGTTGTACGTTAAACAGTCATGTTTTACCTAGGCAATAATCATTTCTATGGATATTTAGTGCTGAAAGGCTCCCTTAATTGAAGGTAGTAACTGTGATAGCACATATCTAGCTAAGTATATTTCAAAAGGAATGTGATAAACATATCAGTTGCTCTTTACAAATTAGGTAGATAGATAGATAGATAGATAGATAGATAGATAGATAGATAGGCATATATACGTACATATATTGTATATTTCTTGTGTGTAGCTGTGTGCGTGCGTGCGTGCGTGTGTGCGTGTGTGCGTGTGTGTGTGTGTGTGTGTGTGTGTATAATCATTTCTGCTTCTGCATAGTCATTTAATTCATCCAGAGTGTGAAACAAAAGCTGGTCACTGGTGGGGAAATTCTATGGAATGGCAGGAGTTTGTCAAGCTAGAAGACTCCTCCACTCTCCAACTAGAACTGAGGATTGTGATGCAAGTGTAATCCCCTGTTACTAGATCCGTAGAACTGTGTTCTATTACCTTGAGGCATGGTCTCTAAGAACATCATGTACAAAGTTCCATACCCCTGTAATCTTGTCAGCTTAGTGGTTTAATAAATACAAACCAATGGCATTTTCTGCCCTTAAGAGAAACTATTTTTAATAAGTCAATGAAGTATTAAATAAATGTTGTTTTGTACCTGTTGTTGATCTTCTCTGATATTTCTCCTGCCGGTCTATGTGCTCAGATAGGAATTCCCTCAAACAGACAAGTCAGAGGTGAGATTACCCCTTAATTTTTACCCAAAATAAAAATGTTCAGGTTACACAGACACCCATGTGTGCCTTTGCATGAACTGTCTAGCTGTGTGGCTAAGTCATAGTGTAGATACTGCATAGCTTGGATTTCTTCCAGTGAAAGATACAAGTCACTTTCCCAGAGATCCATGGACTGTGGAGTGTGAGTATCAGTTAATTGGCCTGTATTTAGGCCTCCTGTTCTGTCCTGGAATTATTTCTGATTCCTTTTCTCCCATTTTTTCTCTCATTTTTGTTCCAGTTTAATATTTTTCTTAACAGAGACTTTTAAACATATGTGCTCAACTTCTGTCTAATCTGCCGAGTTAGTGGATCTCATTTGCTCTGAACCTATTCAAATGAGGAAATATCATTACAGTATGAGAAAAATGTCAGGACAAGTTTGTCCAGACAGAGCTGCTTTGTTTCTCAGCATCTTTACTAATGCTCCAGTTGATTCTCCTTTAGGGTGACTTCCTTTCTTGCCTGGATTTTCTGATCTCTTTGTGGTGTACATGACATGGGACTCCAGAGGAACCTTCTACAATACAGCTGATCCTATATACAACTTCAATAGCAGTTGACTCCCAGATAATGGATCTTTTAAGGAGGATGATTAATGGAAAAGCAGAAATGACAAGAATAATAATACCAGTAATTATAAGAGTTTCTATAGCACATAAGAAGTAAGGTCGATGGTAATTTGACATTTTATTACAAGTGTGTTCCTGGCATTTTGATATGCAGTTGAACCTATTCATTCTTTATTTTCAGAAACAACCTTTTGAAGATAATGATGCATAAGTCTTAGATTTGCAAAAGAATATCTTTATGGTCCTCAAATGTTTGAAGCATTGTAAAGATTGCCCTAGACTGAACATATTCGTTAATGCCATTTGACGTCTTACTTAGAACAATATCAAGAGCCTTTTTAAGAGTTGTAAAATTTTTAGATCTACTATCTGATGTTAAATGAAACATAAAATATAAACATTATATAAATGGGGTTTATATATAAACACTGACACACATACCTAACACACACATTCATACATCCATCATACATAAAAACAGAAGAGCAGGGAAAGTCTGGAAAACAACATGAATAAAAGGTTGTTATCACTAAAGATTTTATTATTCTATTTGCTGTTGCTTTTAATACCCATACTGCCAACATTGAGGTAAACTTTATTTTTTTTTAAGAAAATCTCAAATAGTAATGTTTTCTTATTCTTTAGATGGTCTATATGGAAAAATCCTATGTTTATCTCTTTCTTTGCTCTTTTTACTGTCTTTCCCCCACTGACATACTAGAGGAAGAAATTTACCAGTATAGAATATGTATCTACTATGAACCTGAAACACCAGGTATCATTGGATAGCCCTTCCTTCTCTTGGCTTTTCCTTTTCATCTCTGCTGTCGTTCTTTTTCCAGTCTTTGTACCAAACCTTGTCATCATTGTTGCTGTATATGGTGCTTTTAGGCCCAAATCAGAGAGTATCAAGGAAACTAGGTTGAAATTTATGCCTGAGTATATTCATTCACTGTAACAATTATTCATTCACTTTTCATGCTTTGATGTTTAATTTTATTTGTATCTTGTATTAATGTGCTTTAAGGATCATAAGGTAGAAAGAGGACCATTGAAACCCGGTCCTACTAATGAGTTTCAAAGTTAGAATAATAGAATATCAGTATTTGAAAGTGAAATATTCCCCTTACAAGTTCTTCTGCTTTTAAAATATTAAAATATTATTCCCCATCTGGTAGCACTGTTTGGGGAGGTATTTGAATCACTGAGTTATGGGGCCTGGCTGGCTGTGGAAGGTACAGGGATGGTATTATCCACTTCTGGTTTTGGCCTAAGTAGTCTGCCAAATGTTCATCAGTTTAGGAATTCACATCCCGCTGCCATGGAAGCACACACCATGCTTTCTCCTACATAATGGATGGTGTCTTCTGAAACTGTAAGCCAATATTGTCTTTCCTCCTTAAGTTGGGTCTGTCAGGCGTTCCAGTCACTGCAAATGCAACTATAACAAATACAAATGCTGCTTCTTGAACATGAAACTCTAGAAATATCCTGCTTAAGTATACTTATCGGAGAAACATGGAGGAATATGCTAATGTTTGAAATTAGTTGTTGCGTAAAATTAAGAAGCATTTTTAATTAGAATTTTGAGAAGGAGCCAAGTTATAAAGACAAGAGCCTGCTTAAAGTCGTTGGCCAAGTCAGCATAGAATGGAAGCCTGTGCTTTGCCTGAGTCCGGTGTGCTTTGGCTGAGTGTGTCTGGCATGCAGTTAGAGCCTGAGTGGGTTGGCGTGCAAGCAGAGCAGCTTCTGGGAATCTGTTGGTTTTCTGCTGCTTTTGATTGCCTGTGAGCTCCCTGAGGCCCTGCAGGAGTGACCCTTCCCCCTGGGGCAGATGGCATCCCTGACATTTAGAAAGTAGCAGCGAATAGTAGCTGAGTATGAAAGAGGAATTCGAAAGTCACACAATGTATTTCTTTCCTTTGTGGTAGTTTGTGCTTTCTTCAGGAACTATGTGGTAATATGACTGGTTTTCCTTATAAATAACTATATTGTTTTTCACATGTTTATGCCAATTTTGTAACGAAATATTATGGAAGAAAAAGCAGAATGTCTGGATTTCTACTTCCCACTGTCATGACCCAAAGATTTTGTTTTGTTGTCTTTCTTGGTACAGGATTTTAATCATGGTGTATGTATATGTTTATTATCTGTTAGCCTTCTTATGTTGTTATAGCATATAGGGAATAGGCATTTTATAGCCAGTGTAGTTTTAGATTTGGAAAAAGCAAATTTTGAGAATATAAGTCAAAATGAGGATTTTAAAAAAATATTCTATTTCAAAGGATCTTAGGTACCAGAATTTATCTGTGTACATGTTTATATCTTTTAGCCTTCTTATGATGTTATAGCATGTAGGGAATAAGCATTTTATAGCCAGCATAATTTGAGATTTGGAAAAAGCAAATTTTGAGAATATAATTCAAAATGAGGATTTTTTAAAAATATTCTGTTTCAAAGGATCTTAGGTACCAGAATTTATCTGTGGTAAAAGGTGTCCTTCAGAAACTTAAACTATCAAGAATCTTTAAGTTTTAACAAATCATTTATTTTTATACAGAGGAAATTGAAACCCTAAAATTAGCATGAGTGCATTTGTCAGGCTCTGTATTTTCTTGGACTGTTCCCAGATAAAAGTGTGTCCAGAGATGTTATGTCTGAATTTGCTATTGTTCATTATTGTAAAAAAATTTTAGAAAAGAGATGAGCTAATTCTTTACTTCATCTTAACTTATTTGGAGAAATTAATGACAGATAGTCTCGTTCAGCTGTTCATGACTCCATTGATATAAACCACCTCCCTTGTGGTTGATCCATCAGTTATGGCCAAGTTCCCAGTCCCTTGTTCTCCACAACACCCTGTTACTCGGGTCATGGCCAGCGTTATAGCAGTGTGCCCTACTAACCATCCTTGAGTTCCCGGCTAGCAGTGGGCATCAGTCATATGAAGAATATGAATCCTCTTAATTCTGGAAGTTCTGTAGTATTTACTATAACACATGATCTAAATTGGCAGAAAAATTTTTAGAAAATAGAGGTAAAACAGCAAAGGGTGTTTGGATGATCCTTCCAATAAGGACTGGTTTTCTGATCTGTTTTGTTGTTGTTTAAAAATACTGTTTGCATATTACAAATCATGTAGTCTAGTCCTGTTTCTTTCTGAGTCTATAAAAGAGGCAGTCTGATTATTCACACAGTGTATAGAAGGTAGAGTCTGCTATCGCTTACACTTTCATCAATTTCTTTTAGTTCAGTGGTTGACAAAAATGAAAGACCCTTGCTTCCAGATCCTTCTGCCCTCCCCCTCGCCTTTCAAGTCACATTACTGCAGACAGCCTTTTACTGTCTGTAAAGGCTGTGACCCATCCAAGTGGTCACTACAGGGTTTCCATGTGGTCACTGCAGGGTTCTCAGGGCATTTGCTGAACCTGCTTATTTATGCTTTATTGTTTCTTCTGGTAGACAGGGACTCTGCATGGAAAGTGACTTCTTTCTGGGATGGCAGATGTGCCCGCTACACTCTTGCTGTAACCATGTGTGCTGTGGTTGAGAGAAGAATTAAGAATACATGACTGTTTTAGGGGAGGGTTAAAACTGCAGCACCATTTTAGTGATTACAGAGTGCGGATGTGAGCAGTTCTGCTGCATTTGCTCATCGTGTGCTCTCATGGCTTGTTTTACATGGATAAAGGGAGCGGGACAGGTTTGCTGAATAGAGCTCTTCTGTGCCCTAGTAATCGCTCTTTATGAAAACCTTTTCCCCCGCCCTCCTCCTACTCTGTGGCAAAAGTCCTCCTTCCTTAGGAACTGTAGCCCCCCAGTCCGGCCTTTGTTTTTCTCTGAACAAACATGTTCACAGACCAAAACCCCTTACTTTCCCATTGAATAGATAGTGGTGTTGATAGATTCAAGTTGTAATAATACAGTAATCATTTTGAAATGAGTGTCTTTTTTTTTCTCTGTGGGAAAAATCTGAACAAGAATCTTGTGACTCCACTGCGAGTGTAACATACCCTTTCAGTAATTTGTCTTTTACTGTTTTATAGTTTCAAAAGGGTCTGAATATAGTTCTGGGGCCTGACCTCCCTATTCCTCTTTTGCTTTGTTTTTTGGCACCCAAATTCCTTTGGAAATATGTGAGGACATCTGTATATTTCCTCAGAGCATGACCACTTCTTCACTTGCATGGACATAGCAACCCAACCTGTGTCTCTGATTCTTGTTGATAGGTTTCCACATTGCTGCCTGGTACCCAAGCCCAGAAATCTGCTTTTGTTGAAAGCAGAAACAGAACTTGTTGCCTTCTTTCAATTATTAGAAGGTCTGGTCATTTTAATGTGATGGTAGGAACTTTGCTCTTCCATTCTGGAGAAGTGAGGTTCTAACCCTGATGATGTTCACTGGCTTTCTGTTGAGTCAATATTGCACAGCCTTGTTTCCTTAAAGAGACTTGGTAGAGCTATGTCATCTTCACCTTCTGTATGCCATGCTTCTGTGAAGAATAGAGTCTGGCTTAGTTTACATAGATAAATTACCTTTATTTCTTCCTTTGGGAAAATCCCTCTCTAATATACTGTTTCAAATGACCGTTTTCAAACTCTGGCTTCAGTGGCACTCATGGCTTAACCTCTAATACAATGAAACATCCACTTCTACAAAACCCTGGAGGTCTTGGGTTTTCCAGCCAGAAAGAATCACACGATTTTATAATCTTTCTTTTGAGTACACTGAAATGCTCAATTCTCTTATTATTTTAAATTAAACAGTGTCCTGCTGTTGGTTAAAAAAAATCAGGTTGCCAAACTACTTACCATGTACAGCAAGAAACACAGAATTCATATGCTCAAGAGTCCTTAAAAATTAAATTGGGTCACAGCAGTCTTCATTTTACCTGATATCCTTAGATCAATGTCTACATTGTTGACCTAGAAAATTAGGCACAAAGTAGAGGAGGATTTGAGACACTTAAGATGTAGCTAACTACCAGCAGTAATGACTTGATTGGCTTCTCATGGAACTTGTCAGTGATACATTATTGAAGTGACATTGAATCTCTAAGCAGGATTTTATGGACATCTGTTCCTAAGATCATAAGACAAAATGCTGAACTTGAGGGACCAACTCCTGAGCCACATGAAGGTCAGGGGGAAAGTGTCTTTTAAGTAATAAAGGCAAAAGTCTTGGACAGAGATGCACTAAAGGAGTATCCTCTGTGACAGGAAGGTATTGGACACCTCGACCAATCATGGGAAACAGGACTGGCTTTCCTAGAAACCTCATTTTGTTCTAAACCTAAAGGATGACAAACTATTCTCATCAGACAGCACTGTAGGGCTCTAAGTCTCTTGTCACCAGAGGTAAGACAGAAAGAGCAGCTGTGCAGCTGAACAGCTCTCCATCCTTCAAACAGTGTGGTCCTTCCAGGGAAAGACAAGGGTTTTTGGAATATTCTGCATTCAGTATATAGTTTTGTACTGTAGAACAACAACAAAAAAAGTCAGTTACTTTCTACAATCCATGTCTTTGGGGCCAGTGAGCTTGCTATTGCTTCTGCTGTCTAGCTTTAGCAACCTAGTTTAATCCAAAGAGCCCACATGGTTGAAGGAGAAAACGGATTTCCACAAACTGTCCTCTGATCTCCGAGTATATCCTGTGGCCTGTGAATACACATACACACACATACACACAGTGGGCGTGTGGGGTGACAGAGCAAATGCTATTATAAATAAGAAATGCAGATGTAAACATGAGTTTGTTTATTTCAGACTCTTAGTCACTGGTGATAGTGGACCAGACTAACATATCCAGAGTTTCCTATTGAGAACAAGTAACAGAAGTACATAAAAATATCAAGTACAGATATCTGTGGCGTTCTATCACATCTCTTCAAGGTATCTGTCTTCAAGTTTTCATATTCGTCAACCCACATAGACATGCCTTTCTTCACATATTCCTGGTCCATGCCCTTTCTCTGAAGTTTTATAGAATTCCCCATTATCTCTGCATCGTGATTTCCCCAGTCTTCCCCTTCAGTTTTTACTCACATAAACAATTTATCAATATTTTACGTCTCTCCTGGCAAAGTTGCCCCCTGAAAGAATCCTGCTGTTGTTCTTTCCTGCAGGTCATGGAAAAAGTATACCTTTCTATTCTCTTACTGAATTGGTTTTTTGTTTTCTTGGCTGGATTGGAGAACCATGTTAGGCCTTTGGGGATGAAGGCTGAGGTAACAGAATTGCTTGCTATCCAGTAGGCTCTTTTCTGATTAGATTCCTAGACTATTGCACTCTCAGATTGAATAAGCACTCCTGTCAATGGTGTTCTGTCCAGCTACAGACACATGCGTGCTAGGGACATAGTTGACTGTACAGTATGCATAGTTATTCTAATAAGAGACTTGGAGACTTCTCAAGTTCAAACTGATAACCTTCTATCTCTTTTGAAAGTTCTTCAGGATAGGTGAGAGCCACTCTTTAAAATGTTGGCTCTATGGACTTGCAGGATGGTAGCTTTACAAATGTGAGTATGTAGGTCTCACCTGGACTCAGGTTTGTCTGTTTAATCATCAGGGAGGAAAAAAATAAACATTTTCAAGATAGCACCTAAGTGCTCCTACTTGATTTTATTTCTGAGAAACAACTTGACATGCATTCATTGGTGTGGTCCTTAGTCAGGGGAGCTGCCTGACTTCACAGTATTTTATACCCACTCAGAAGTGCTGTGAGAATTAATTAAATTGAAAATCGTCTAAGACCAACTGCTCTAGAGTGCCACATCAGACCATACTGTTGCTGCTATTTCTGCCTCAGAAGTTATTAAGAATAGCCCATCACTAGCTGGAGTATGTGTTTGCAGAGCACAGCACTGTGAAATGAACAAGTGTGGATGTGCTGAACAGAAGTAAGATATTTATGCCTGCATCCCTTTGACAGGAAAGCTGTAGAGGTATTAGAAGGTGTGTATGTATGTCTGATGTGTGCTGTGTGTGGGGCGTATGTGTGTATAAATGTGTGAACACATGCACGTACTTTGAGTATTAGTCCTGTCCCCATACTGGGAGTGATCTTTTGAATCCAGGGCACCAGCTGAAAACATGTGACTTGACTCTGACAGAAACATTTGCAGTTATTTTAACTTAACATTAAGGAACCACCTTTGAGTTTGCTTTAGCTGTAATGTACAGAACAATGGAAAGGGTGGCTTAGCGCCTCTTGAGTGTGTTGCCCAAACTAAAACTTGAACTGATTGTTGTTGCTGGGTTTCTTCATCTATTGTTTTTATACATGGAAATTAAAATGTTATAGCATTTTAGTGTTTATTTCTGCTATGCTAGTATTTACTTCAGCTTTATATTAAGTAGACTTGTTTATATTTTCAGATGAGAAATACTTTCCACTGGTCAGATATATTGATAGATAACATTGAAATTCCTGATTATATAATAAGTAATTTTTTCAGGATTTAGGTATATAAAATATGCTAGATTACCTCCATCACTGTTACTGGCTTAGGGATAGATCTTCCAGTGTTTCATATATTCATATGATGTATCAATGGTGTTGTATCTATAAACAGATGGAAACCATTATTTCTTAACTTGATCTTAAAATATAAAATTATTACTATGCTTTTATATTTTTCTTTCACTGTAATAGATTGATTGATTGATTGATTGATTGATTGATGGTATATAACATAAAAATTACTATTTCAGCAGAGTTCACCTCATGAATAATATTTAGTGTAAAACTCCACTCTATGGCTTCCAATTGTTTACAACTGCCAAGACTCTTGATGAAAACTTTAAGTCAGAAAAGTAATGTTGGCTCTCCAGTTTGCAGAGTAGCAGTCAGCTCATCTGATCCAGCAGCTGGAAGTTTAGGGCAGGTGTGAGCTCCACAGCTCTCTCCAGTTCAAGACTTCTGCTGATCCCTAGATGCTGGCAGTGAGTACCGTTGTCCTCCTGCTCCACTTACTCATTTGGTTCTTCTTGGAGGGAAAGAAATGGCTTTTGTGTCTGTGTCTTGATCACAGAAGATGTAGAACTATAAAACCATAAATAGTCTGAAAAGGCCTTTTAAGATTTTGGTGGTGGTAGTCTGTGTGTGTGTGTGTGTGTGTGTGTGTGTGTGTGTGTGTGTGGTTTCATTTAGTCTCACTTTTTATCAGAAGGTGGTATGGTTTGCTGTTGGTTGATTGGTTGGTTGGTTGATTGGTTGGTTGGTTGATTGGTTGGTTAGTTAGTTAGTTTTGGTTTTGATTGTTTTGTTCAATTTTGAGACAAAGGTCTGTCTCTGTAGGCCAGGCTTGCCTTTACCTTATAATTCTTTGCCTCAGTCCACTGGGTTTTGGAATTACAGGCATACATCACCAAGCCTGGCCCATAATAGTCTTGAAGACACTGCAGTCCTAGACAACCTGGGCTTATCCAGAATGTGCAAAGCCATAGTTCCTGCCTCCATTGCAGTAGTGAGGACTGTGTATGAAGTGTGCTTGACAGATGTTCACATGAAGTAAATGCTGTAAGAGCTTGTTGTTATAATACATTGATTAATTTCCAGTGACTACTTTAATTTCTGTTTACTGCCACAGAGGGGAAACATGGATAGCCACAAGTAGAAAACATCATGTTTGTCAAATAGTGTATCATGAAATGTGATTGAAATGGCAATACCCCTCGTCACAATTGTTTAACGACTCAATTGTCAGTCTGTACATATTTTCCTGTTTCTTGACTATGTGGAAATATCATTGTGTCACTTCAACCTTGTTGTATAGGAGGCTGGTTACACAGTTTATCCATGTAGCAGTTAGCTTTGGGCCTTTTCAGTGTCATTACATACCTTGATTGATACATAATACAGGGAGTTGAGCTTTCTGCCGCTAGTTAGACGTGGATCTTTACTTTCTACCACTGTCCCCTGTTGTCTTAGAAAATTTCCATTCTAAACAGGAATCCTTTTGGAATCATGTCTATAACTCATCACATTCTTCATTTGCTGTTGAGTAAGAATGTATTTACCCAAGTATCTCTACCTCCCTTGTCTTGCTATAGTTATAGCAATTAGGAGTGCCTGGCATGGAGCTGACTTACAATGGATGCTTACTTAATTAGAAAAATGAGTTCTATTTGCTTGAGTATATATAGACTATATTATTTTAATGTTTTAACTATTGGTTGCTCTTTCATTTGTTCTGTTTGTTTTATTGTTTTATTTTTTGAGGCATGGTTTCTCCATGTAGCTCTGGCTGTCCTGGAACTTGCTGTGCAGGCCAGCCTGGCTTTGAGCTCAAAGTTCCTCCTGCCTCTGTCCCCAGAGTACTGGGATTAGAAATGTGTTCCACCACCACTGTGGAGCTTTTTTTTTCTTTTTTAAACAAAATAGAACAGGTTTTAGTATGAACCCCAAACTGGCATTAGACTCACTCTGGGTCTTGGGTTGCCTCTGAATTTGTTGTAATCCTGCTGCTTCAGTTTTTTACCTCTGTACCCCGATGAATGCATTTAAATTTATCCTTAGAACTTTGTCTCTAGAACACAAGTATTGAGAACTTACATTTCCAAAACCATTATTAATAGGAAAATAAGTAGCTTGGTGTGATGGCATATGCCCAATGATCATAGAACTCAGAAGTCTGACTAAGTTCAAGGCCAGCCTCAGGTATTTGGTGAGACTTCCATCTAAAACAGACAAACAAATATAAAACCAAAAAGAAACAGCACTGCAAATGCTTCTTGGAAACATAACAGTGTTAAAATTTACTTCATAAAGTCATTAAACTGGAGAACCAAGACTGGGGCACCTTTATGATCAAGCATGTGTCCAGTGTATCCATGCATTTGTTGTCAATTCTACGAGGAAAAATAGATACTGGTATGTTGCAGTTTTCTTAAGGGGACAACTATTCATTCACTGATCAATGTCTTTCTAAATTTCTGCTGTGGGCTATGATGTTGTAAACTATTCAGGCTGTCTTGTTTAGTAAAAGTGACTGACTCCTTCCCTTGAGACAGCGAACACATACACACATGATAATAAAGAACAGGAGAAATGAGATCCACTCAGAGAGAGAGAGTCCAAACCAAGGTTTTTTTGAACTTAAGAACTGGACAGTTAATCCAAGAGAGGGTTCAGGCTAACATTTTTTTTTTAAAGAACTTGACACTTGTTTAAGCCAAATCCCTGTCTGAGATGTGGGAGAACTTAGAAACGTGGGTATGGAGGAAAGCTTGTATGTGGTATCTCAGTCAGACAAGAATCGGAAGGAACATTATCCTACCTATGTAGCGAAGACTTTTAAGTGACAAAGTAATGCAGTTGTATGTGTGTGAGGGAGAAATCCATCCAGGTACAGGCAGAACGATATTGGGGGGAGGAGGGGTGGATCAAAATTCTGACTAGTGCTGGAGAAGAGCAAGTGCTTTCTTAGTAGATATGGTGAAATGTGGGCATCCCTGAGATAGGAAACTCCCTATTTAGAGTGTAGTAGCCGGATTCCATGTTTAAACAGTAACAAGGGTCAATCTCTTGCACCCAGATCAACATATGTTATGGAAAGCCTTTATTGATTGTAAGACATTCAAGCCAATAGATGAAAATAATCAATTGAATATTCAAGTCTAGGATTCAGTATACAGATGAACCCTGGAGAAAGAAAGTGTTGAGCATTTTTGTGATCATGTTTTAAGCTGTAAACATGGACTTAAAGAGAGAAGGTACAGAAAAGAGATTATGTGGCAGGTTAAAGGCCCAGGGGCAGCATAGTGACTATTTTCATTGTTATTAACTTATGTTAAGAATGGAAAATTATTTGTAATGACATGAAACTCTGTTTAATCCAGATATGTAGCTTTCTGTACCCTTTGACTGAATAAGAGATAAAGATGAAAACGTTCCCAGGGGCAGGAGATTCCTGTCTCAATTTCAGTGGTTCTCAGCTGCAGTGGATGTACTTAGTGACCAGGGGTAGATTGGAAAGTAATAGAGACCTTTTGCTTATTGTCATTATTATGGGGCACAATCACCGTTGAATTAGCCAGAAGCCAACACATCTATTGTAAGCCCAAGGGCACAGGTAATGCTCCTTGAGAAGACATCAGTAGCTCTTGGCCACAGATCTTCCTCTGGGCCACTGACAGGATGATGCCTGGGTCTCTCTGGGTTCTCTCCTCTCTAACTTCCTTTACTGTGTTAAATAACTATACCTCCTCACCACTCGCCAGTGCAATCCAGCTTAGAGGAGATGATAGTTCTCTCTGTGTAGGTTGCAAATCTCTTTTCTGAGTCTGGTAGCTCACCTTACTGAGCCTATCCATGAAGCCTGTGTGTATGAGTTCTTCAACAATACTTAGTTCCAGCACGTCCCTTTCACTGTTCTTTGGTCCTGTTTTGGGGGATCCTGATTTAAGACCATCTTCTCCAACATATCATTTGTCTCAAATATGGTTTCCTGGGAAACTTGTAACTCTAAGATACAAGACTTAATTTTAAATTTCGAATTGCATTCTCTGTTGAGTTACAAGATTCTATTGAATACAGAATATTTAATTTTATACTGTCCTGTTATGAGGCAATCCTGTTATTTATTTTTATAAACCAAGCATCTTGGATGTTGCTAGAGAGGTGAAGGGTATGCATAGTTTTTAATAGAAGAGTGTGTGTGTGTGTGTGTGTGTGTGTGGGCGTGTATGCGCGCGTGCTCTAATTACACAGCATATTACTGAAAACACATATACTATATATATATTCATAAATATATGCCCAGTTAAGTAAGACCTTTGACATTATGTAACAGACCACATTGAAAAGTAAACAATACCTAGAAAAATCAATTGTAACATTAGACATTTTATCCTAATCAATAATGTCAGTGTCACATGTACAAAGGTGAAACTGTTCGCAGAGGTCGGCTCTGCTTTCCTTGATGATGCTTCAGCAGCAAAACACATAGCTCAAACTCTGAATATCTCACAGACTCAACTCTGAATGTATATAGTGCCTGAGTAACTAGCCTAATAGAAGTTCCATTCCCTATGATATCTGTGGAGCCACACCCCAGGACCAGTGCTTAAAATGACTCCATTTGAAAGATAATGCCAACCATAATTGCATTTAGAAAGTGAACTAGTATAGCTCTCACTTCTTAGAAACAATTTTCCTCTTGATAAACACAGACACACACAGACACACAGACACACACACACACACAGACACACACACACACACACATGCACACACACGCACACACACGCACACACACGCACGCACACGCACGCACACGCACGCACGCACGCACAGACACACAGAGTCCTTGAATGACAGTTGCTTCAGGGCCCCAACTCCAGAGGCATTACATCTGTATTGGAAATACCTTTTGATCTCTCTTATATGCAGAACTTCAGTTTCAATTTTTATGTCCATTTGCATGTATATAGGTGTGACTGTGGGTAGCTACCATGTAGCTAGAAAGATGACTGTACAAGAAGGTTTTAGGAAAGGAGTTGAAAGGGTTATAGACCATGCTTGACACCAAAGTGGGAAGAACTCAGGAGTTAGAAGATAGGAGAGAGATGGGAAAGGATCACCACCCAATGAGGAGTGTGTCTGAAATGCCTAATGGAATCCATTACTTTGCTAAGTAATTAAAAAGGAAAAATTTTCAGGCCATCTCTCCTACTCTTCTCTGATATCTGCTTTGTGTTCTGTTGCATGTACATTGAGACGTGTTTGAATATTTTTATCATAAGTGTTGTTAAAACTAGTACATTTTGGTGTATATGATTTTTCTCCAAAGTTTTATATATTTTATCTGATTGGACATGAAAGGAAAAAGAGCAGGAATCATTACTTTAAAGTATGTATATTTATGTTCTTCTTAGTTAAAGAAAACTGTGCCAATGCTTATCTGGTCCACATATTCAGTTAATTGAAGAGTCATGTTGCTGAATATTTTCTGTTTATTGGATTATTTGGTGGTTCCAAGAATATATTTTTGACATTTCATTTTATTTTTTGATTTTGCATAAATTCTTGAATTTTTGTCATAATTTAACATTTTCATTTTGAAAATCGAGCACATTTAAATATCACACTCATCTATACATACATGTATGTGTGATTTTTCTGGGAGACAAATCTTTTTATGTGCTAGTTTTCTGCCATTCGTTTTCCAAGCATCTTCAGTGTATATTAATGAAACTCTGTTATGCTACATGGGAGGGAGGTAGGTTCCTTTACCCCAGGACACAGCAAGAATCACTGTAGAAATGAGACAAGACAACACAGGCTTCATCTCCTGCATGCTATCTGTTAGGAGCAGGGCCTCACTTTCCCTTTTGGTTGTGTCTAGAGAGCTTTGTGCTTTCCTTTTTTTTTTTTTTATAACAAAACTTTCACTGTGGAATACATTATTGATGATGGTAAACAAACTATTAAACAGTGAACCTTCACAGCTTGTCTTGCTTGACTGAGAGCAAATCAAATGATAGAGAACTCCCTATTTAATATTCCCATTTGTGCTGGTGAGTTTCATGCCAGCTTGACACAAGCTAGAATCATATGAAAGGTGGGAGCCTCAGATGACCAAAAAAAAAAATGCCTTTATAAGAGTGTGTTGTAGGCAGACCTGTAAGGCATCTTCTCAAATAGTGATTGGTGGGTGGAGGGGACAGCCCATTGTTGGTGGTGCCATCCCTGGGCTGGTAGTCCTGGGTTCTATAAGAAAGCAGGCTGAGGAAGACGTGGAGCAAGCAAGTAAGCAGCATTCCTCCATGACTTCTGCATCAGCTCCTACCTTGCCTGAGTTCTTGTCTTGACTTCCTTCAGTGATGAACAATGATGTGGAGGTATAAGCCAAATAATCCCTTTCCTCACCAACTTACTTTGGCCGTAATATTTCCTCAAAATAATAGAAACCCTATCAGCTTTTTGCCACTATAACCCCAATTCTTGATTTTGTGAGTTTTAACTGTTTTCATTCAACATTTGATGTAAAATAATACAATATATTGTTATAACTGGGTTGTTTTTCATGTAGTAATATCTTCAAGGTTGATTCATGTTGCTATATGATGTAGAATTTCCTTTTTGAGAAACAGTATTGCATTATATGCACATTTTCTTTCTCTGTCACCTTCTGATGGACATCTAAGTCTTTTCTTGTAAATAGTGGCACAATGAATAAGGAAACTGTAATCTCTCTTTGAAATCCACAGTTCAGCAATACTGGATGCTAGGTCATATGTTTGTTCTCTTTTAATGTGTTCAAGAACTTTCCCACTGTCCTCCATCAGCTCTGTCACTTTGCCTTCTCAACAACAGTGTGAGACACCCGACTGTTCTTTCCCACTGTCCTCCATCAGCTCCCTCACTTTGCCTTCCCAACGACAGTGTGAGACACCCGACTGTTCTTGCCCGTGCTGATCTCCCCGTTCTCCTTGCTTAATACCAACGATCCTCACAAGGATGTGATTCCTTATTTGGATTTTGTGTCCATTTCTCTATTAGAGACGATGAGGAGCAATGCTCTGAATGTTTTATATATCTTTTTAAAAAGTATTATTATTGTCATTCTTAAAACCTAAACTTGTTTTAAAAGTATCTTTTCTTTGTTTTATGTTTATTCTTATGGGCACTTGTCTCCATGTCTACATGTATACAAGCACAACTTGTATGTTCCTAGTGTCCATGGATGCCAAGAGAGGGGACCAGAAGCCCCGGAACTAGAGTTATAGGTGCTTGGGCACAGGCTTGAGCATCCTAGGAACTAAACCTGAGTCCTCTGAATGAGTAACAAGTGCTCTAACCACAGAGCCATATCTGTAGGCCTTCTTTGTCTCTGCTTACTTCTGCATTGTAAGGCCTTCTTAGATCTTTGAGGATTACCCCGTTATTGACTATACGATCATCTGTTCCCATTCAGGGCTTGCCTTTCACTCTGTTCTTGCAGTGTAGAGCATTTCAATATGATGTCATTGATCTTGCTGTGCAGAGCTTTTCAATATGATGTCATTGCTCCTGCTATATAGAGCATTGCAATATGATGTCATTGCTTCTGCTATGGAGAGCTTTTCAACATGATGTCTTTGCTTTTGCTGTTTAGAGCTTTTTAATATGATGTCATTGCTCTCACTGTGCAGAGTTTGTCAATATGATGTCATTGCTCTGCTGGATTTTGTTTCTGTTGTCTGTACTTCTGGTGCTTTATTTATTAAATTATTACCAAGACTCTTCTCATGAAGTTTATATGCTTTCTTTCCCACAGTATTTACATCTTTAGAGCCATTTTTAGTTGATGGTATATGACCCCCTATAACTTGCTATCTTGCCTCTATAAATCCAGCTTTTCAGGACAGTTTATGAAAGAGACTTCACTTTCTCTGCTGTTTGTTCTCCGCACTCATGTCAAAATACATGAATTTTATTATATGTGTTTCTTTATTTGCAGGTCACCCTTCCATATTACCTCTATCTTTTTGTTGTTGCTACATTGTTTTGGTTATTAAAATTTGTAATGTATTTTAAAACAGTAATTTAATCTACCTGTGTTCTTTCTTTTCATGAACAATTTAGCCAACCACTGTTTAAGATCTTTTCTGTTTCTACTTGGGTTTGAAATAGATAAGTGTTTTATTTCTGCATTTTGATAGGTATCGCTCTAGATCTGAAGGCGGTTTGTGTGATCTAGGCTCTTCTAGTCCACAAACACAACCTACATTCATTTTTGTTTGTTCATGTAACTCCTTTTATCACTGTCTTTGTTTTCAGTCTGTACATAGTTTATGCCTTGGTTAAGCTTCTTCTTGCTATCTCAGTCTTTTGCATGCTATTGCAAATGAATTTGTTTTCTTAACTTTCTTTTTACTCAGTTGTTTACTGATACTGTACAGAAAGACCAACTTTTGGGTTAGTGAACTCCTTAAGGGAAAGACCAGACCTCATTTGTATTTTACACCTTCATACACGAGCAATAATTAATCATACTCCCTATTTGCTCATTTATGTATTTTTTATTGTCTTTTATTGCTGATCATCTTTGTCATTTTTCTCTTCTATTTTAGGGCTCTGGCAGTTCAATAGCCACTCCTCCAGTTTCTACTCCTGTCACAGGACATAAGAGAATGATCATTCCACACCAGCCACCCTTGACTGCAACCAAGAAGTCTGCAACGAAACCCCAGGCTGCACCCATCCCAGTGACTCCAACTGGAACACTTAAACCCCAGCCTCAGCCAGTTCCAGCCTCCTACACTACAGCATCCACATCTTCAAGGCCCACCTTCAATGTGCAAGTGAAGTCAGCTCAGCCCAGCCCACATTACATGGCTGGTCCATCCTCTGGACAAATATATGGTCCAGGGCCTCGTGGCTATAACATCCCACAGGTTCCTGTATCAGGACAGTGTCCTCCTCCTCCTCCAACTTGTGTTGGCACCGACTATGCATATATTTCACCCTCAGGACATCCGCCTGAGTCTGGATATGGGTATACCTCCAACCAAGGACGCTATTATGAACCCTATTATGCAGCAGATCCTAGCTACGGGGGCAGACATGATGGTGATCCTGCTTATGGACAACAGATTCAACCTAATACCTGGAAGCGGGAACCTGGGTATGCTAATCCTGGAGCTGGGAATCAGAACCATCCTGGCATGTATCCAGTCAGTGGTCCCAAGAAGACCTATATCACAGACCCTGTTTCAGCCCCCTGTGCACCACCACTGCAGCCAAAGGTAAGAAATCTACCAACATAGCAATAGGGAAAAGAAAATGAATGTGTTCCCTAGAGAGCACCATTAAAGACAGGCATGCATGTGCAGTTCTTCCATTAGCAGATCTCACTGCAGAGGAAAATAGAGAAATGAAAAAGGTGAGTGTAGTCCTGTTTACACAGTACCAATATCACTCCTCTTCAGCATCCTGTGCAACAGTTGCTCAGTAAGGAAGGATTATCTTCCCAAAAGCTGAATGCACATAGTCTAGAAAGTCTGATCTAAGGGCAGAATCAAAAATAATATATCTTCCCACTATGACATTTTGTCTTTTACAGCAAAACTTTCTGTGTAGTGCAGAAATGGCTTCATATATGTTGCACTTGCATGGAACCTGGATATATTTGCAGTATCTCATATTTTGTCAGGTACAAGAAATTCCCAGATCTGTAGAAGAGAGGTGTCTCAGGCAAGCATAGGAGCTACTGACATTCAAAGCCTGTGTTAAGGTGGTAAGAATTCAAGCAACATGGTACCGCAGTGGCTGCTAGGGTCAAACAAGTAGCCAAGGCCTTCAGATGCAGATGTGGTCAAGTGGATGTAAGAGGCAGGCTACTTCCCTTTGGGAAGAAAAAGAGACCTTGGGGCTTGTTTATTGGCCCATGTTTTTCAGATCATGTATTCTCTAGGAAGGGTCTTACTCTTCTGTCTTTAACTCTATCAAGACTGTTTGGACATCCTTTGTGAATGGAGGTTTTCAGTGTACGTAGACTCCTTCTTATTCATTACACCGTTACTACTTCTGACTGCATACGGTATACTACGCTCCCTACTCCCGGGACAACACACATGTTCCCTCTCAGCATGAAATGAAAACAAATGAGAATTACTATACAAAGGGTTAAATGAGGAAACTGAGTGAGCTTTCAGTCCCTGGGTTAGAAGCAAATTCCCCTTTCCATTCAGTAAGAGCTGGGAAGATTCCAGAGTTCAGGAACCTTTGGTTACCCTGAAGCAGAATGGTAATTTGAACTGGTGGATTGCATAGAAGATTAAACCATATTTTTTTTTCAATCATTTCCAAATTTTGATCAGATTGTTAGTTTCATAACAGATCATTCTCATACTCAACTTTGGATCAACAACCAAAAAAAAAAAAGTCCTTTTTGATATGTCCTGGCACTGGCTCATTGATCGTGGATGAAAGTTACTCTTATATCATTGGTCTCCAAGCAATAATCAGATTCCATAAAAGTCTATGCTTTCCATGTAGTGCCTGTGATTGGCTGGAGGAATCCACAAGCCTCAGCTATGACACTTATATCAAAGTGGGCTAACCTTGATCATTTTTTAGTATAAGGCTTACACACACACACACACACAAACATAAACACACACATGCACGCACACACACACACAAGTGAGTGAACTTAGCTAGGAAGGTGTTTCTGTGAGTAAAGTATAAAGACCACATTTGGAATCTTCAAACTCAATTAAAAGCTAGGTGTGCAAGATTGACAGGCTAGACAGAACTAGCAACAGTACAAATTCCAGTTTAGCAACAGAGACCAAGTGTTCAGACCCTGCTTCAATCTATGAGGAATGTACTGTGGTGTTTAGAAAGTCTGTGCCCATGTAACTTAGCTGTGTAGTTTAACCCTTCAGAACAAACACAAAGCCTAGCTTTTATGGGGGGGGGGGGTGCAGTATATATGTACATGTATTTGCATTTATGTTTTCATGCGTGAACATGACATATGAGGTTGATTTCTGGTTCTGTCTCCATAAGTCCACACCTTATGTATAGAGGCCCACTAGACAGCTAAGTGACATTACTCCAAGAAAGAGCTAATGTCAGAATGGTTTGAGGGTGCTGTTCTACAAGCAAGGCACGGCTTGACCCTATATATTGTAAATCCTAGTTGTGCATTTGAAACTGTTGATAGGGAAGGCTGGGACCTTGATCCAATGGTGTTGATGTGACTTTTCCCACCTATTTAGGCCATGGGAGAATTTTATTAACTACTCACCAGAAGGTGCCAAACTTTTGTTTGCTTATTATTTGAGGAAATTAATTACTCAAAATGACTACTTACATTATTTTTGATATTGGGTGTCAGTGGATGGCATATCACTTTTCTAAAAACTGAAATATTTGTTTTTCAACAGAATCATGTCTTTTCACATCATATTCAACTTGCAATTTAAAAACGAAAGCCCAGCCATATAGTTCTCATTGTGATTATGATGAGGTACTTTGAGTTTGGGATTTAGCCATGTGTCTGTCCTGTGGGAAGGGAAAAGGACTGAAGAGCTCCACAGCCTCTTCAGCCTGTGCCACGGGCATCTGCTGATGGACAGTGGGCCGAGCTCAGAGTAGAATGCTACTGAGTCCAATGCTCCTGTGAGGAGAGGCCTTTGTTCTCATCATTGTGTCTGCTTGGCTCAAGGATGTGATTTCAACCATCAGAAATGAGCTCCCAATGCCTCGCTACATTCTTCTCTAATATCCTTTAATCTAAAGAACAACTCCACTTCTTTGTCACACTTTCAACCATGGTAAAGAAGAGTGTCATTTTCTAATTAATTAGGGAGTGCAAAGATCTGGAGATTTCCATAGCCTGAATAATTGCCTAGGAAGGGCTGTTCAGTGTCCCTGTTGGCTTTGATTTGTTTTTATTTATTGAGGTACTAATGGAAAAGATGTTTTGCATCTTTAAACAGTGACCTTTCTGTACATTGAGGATTTCAGAACACTTGACATTTAAACTACTGGGAGTGTTTGTTTGTTTGTTTGTTTCTCCTCTGTGTTTTAGATCAATGGTTTTAATTTTCCTACATTGTAGAACATAGAAAAGAGAAAGAGAAGGGAAGAAGAAATATAAGGGAAAGAAGGGGGAAGGGAGAGAGAGAAGCTCACAACATGGAGGCCGAAAGTGTCAGGATTGGCTTTGAGTTCTCACAACATGCTGAGCAGTTAGCTTGTATACTACAGAGACCACAGTGTGCACCCGGTACTAGCCGAGCTTAGTTCCTGGGGAAACACTGTTATAAGCAAGCCTTTGTAGAGAAAGCATTCCCTTCCCAGTACAAGTCTGTTTAAAGATACACTAGGATCTTTTACCCCCTGGTTATGTATACAAGCAAACATTGTGTTTCTGTGAAGGGGGCGTCATTTTGCAGGTGTGTTTCCTGAAGCATTCAGATAAGGTGACATGGCTTAATGGATGCCAGGGTCTTGAATAATGAATGCAAGAATCTTGAGGGTCTTGAAGGCATTATAATTCTTAATCATATAGTGATAAAGTCACTTTGGCATCTATTTCCTGGTCATAACTCAGCCCTATTATAGGGACTGCTGCTATGTACCCAAGAAAAGTTGTGGGATTCATTCCCCTAGTATAGTACATATGTTAAATTCTAAAATCAGTAATCTATTAAAGTGCCTTTGAAATGCCCTCCAGGATGATGCAGCCTTAAAGAATGTCAAACCATCCCTCATCTCAGCTAACCCAGAGGGTTTAGCTATCAGAGGGAAGCAGACTATTACTTTTTCATTTAGATTTGGGGCTTGGGAGATACGTAATAGATCAGGAAAAAAAAAGTATGGAAGGAATTCCCAGACCTACAATTTCTATAAAGCTTAAGGAAACTTTTGAGAATGGCATAGTAGCATTCCACATGTCCCAATGAAATCAATATGTGTATATTTCTTCAGCTTCCTACAGTGACATGTATCATGTGTTCTGCACGGAAATGCTGGTATGTAAAAGAGAGCTATCCCTATTGAAATTCTTGTGTTAATTGTCTCTCCTTCCTAGGAGCAGAGAACAGTGAGATAGCATTCAGAACAGGCAGAAGGGTGGGCTTGGACATGTGCCAGAGCTCTGCTGCTACCAGCAGATAGTGTATGGTGGCAAGGATGGAAACAGTAACTTGAGGCCAGTGAAAGTCACATCAGTGGGAGTCACATCAGTAATACCTCTTTGGGCACTATCCAGTTTACAAAGCCTATTGTGACCCTTACGAATCCATGAATATTAGGTGAACACAGGCCTAAGCTTTCCTTTTGTTCATTTATAAGTCACTTGCCTCATACCATGTGGCAAAGTCCTGGAAAGCCATGTCAAATATCTTAAATATTACCTCTGTTCAAGCATCTGGATCTTGGCATCTTTGAGTATTTGGATGGCAGGCGCTGCTTCAGATTGACTTGCCATGGCCTATGCGATGCACAGGCACTAGTTCACACGTCTGTGGTGTAGTCTGAGTGAGGTCAGCAGCTGGACGGGAAGAGGGGAAGTACCCCTTAAATCCCTATAACCTGACTTCCTCTTCTCTGGCACTCATTGTCACACATGACCCAAAACCTGACACATGATGGCTGTACTTCAGGTCTGAAAGAAGGAGTTAATTATATATTTAGCACGCAAGAGTAAAAGGAGAAGATGGGAACCCAAATGGACAAATTATCAAATCAGGGGTCCAAAACATCCAAAAAAAATTGCCTGGGGAAACCCCTTTAAGATCGCTAGAGTTCCCAGTAGAGAGCCCTGGACACAGCAGAATGCCCCATAGGCAAATCTTTTAAGAAAAAGAACAAATAACAGTAGGGAGAGATCATCATCAAACTAGGGGCTTACAAACATCCAGCTGAAATCTCTGCAAGCTGGGGCAGGACAAGGCTAGAGTCCCAATGAAGCCCAGAGCAAAGCAGTGTCCCCTTTGATTCTATTCCCAGCCCTTGGGCCTCACAGACACTTTCTTATCAAGGATAAACAGTAAGAACCTCTCTTGGAAATGCTTTTCCTTCTAACATTTCTCAAGGGCAATGTTTGACAGCATGAGCTGCTTATCCCATCTCCACTGCTGCCCCTCTTGTCATAGAGGAGGGGGATCAACCCATCAAGGGGCCTGGGAACACTTGACCACAAGCATGCTTAGGTCTGAAAGTGAGGGCAACACCTTTTCACTTACCACTGGATTCCTTTCTTTGTATTTCTCAGCTGCACCCCTAAAGTTCTTTGTGTGTGTATCTGTGTGTTCTGCGATCTGAGTTTAGCTCACTGGTAGAGTTCTTTCCCAATGCTCACCAGGCCCTGAATTTGTTCTCCAGCTCTGGTGGGGGTGGGGGAAGAAAGTGTTAACGTTTTTTTCTAGGTATACTGTTTACACTCTTAGCGGGGATGCATGAGAAAGGGAGAGAAGCCTCTGACTTTCCCAGTACATAGTATTTTCAGTCTTCCTGGTTTTAGCCATTCTTATGGTATTTAGTCCTGTCTCATTGTGATTTAAATTTCCATTTTTCTTTTTATTACTCATGTGTTTAACACATGTGCTTGCCATTAATATTTATTTGTCTTAAGTATCATCAAACATTTTCCAATATTAACTGTAATATAACACGAACAAGGAAGAATAAATATTAGCTCATGAAGAAAGATTGAATCTAAGTGATGGACATGCGAGTGATATGAAACTATTGTTTCTTTCGTTTTAACCCTGTCACTTATTTTTATGGTTTTGTTGTTTTGTTTGTTTGCATGTTTGTGCTATGATTTGTAATGAAAGTGTAAATGTTAGTCTCCTTTTTCTCCAGGGGTTGCTGGTCACCAGCCTGTAAGGACAAAGAGAGCAGGGTTCAGACTGCTGTGAATATGATGGATAGACTTCCAGAGACAACTGCAGTATGACAGCTCTACTGTATTCTTCTAGGAGTATGGTGTGTAAGGGCTTTGAGGGCTACAGGTGGAAAGAACTAATTTGTCATGACAATACAGCACCTAATTGTCATCCAGGCAGGAAGCCAGAGTGGCACTAGTGCTGAGTTATGCTACTCCACACAAGGTCATTCTTCAGATAAGGCCAGGCAGCTTTGTTCAGGAATGCTCTGTAAACAAAGTCAGGCAGAGAAAATGAAGCCCTACTGAGACAGGGAGTCCTCCATTTTCCACCAAGCTCAGCGAGTCATCTTGCCCACAATATCAGTGTTCTCCAACATGTAAACGCCAGTGCGAAGCACCACAGCTTCAGAGATGGCTGTTCTAATGGATGCTCTTAAAAGAACTTGGTGCTGTACCATTGCAAGGAAGCCCACACCTACCCACAATGTTAAGTGCTATTATCCAGCACCCTGCACTAGTTAGTACCTTAAGAATGGTTTGTGAACATTTGTTTTCATCTAAACTTTTTCTGTGCTGCAATATTTTCGAAAAACTAAATAACTTCAGATTTTGTGTGTTGACAGTAAAAACATTTCAAGTTATTAATTTTATCCTCTTGTTTCATTTAATTCTATATCAAAACAAATCCCTTACTTACTGACATACACCTTTGGAAATTTGTTTCGTTCTTGACCAAGGTAAACCTTAATACTGCCCAGTTTCATAGGCAAGTCTATCATTGTCATCTTCTTAGAAAACAGAAATGTGCCCTTTAGTGATCAGCACTGAATATAAAACTAAATAATTTAAATAAAAACTATTAGGATTTTCCCCATAGTAAAGGAGAACTTTTAGGGGGAGTTGGAAGGTCAAAAATGGAGACAGTAAGACAAGGTCTCACCATGTCACTCAGGCTGGCCGTGAACTTGCTGAGATTCTTTTGCCTCAGAGTTCCAAGTGCTAGAATTTATAGGTAGGAGCTGCTATGCCCAATTAAGTTTGCATTTTTAGCTAGTATAATTCCAAAAGTGTTATTGTTCCAAAAATGAAGATTTACTTGTTATTTTAGACCTTTGATTTTCTGAAAGATGGAAAATCCAACTTTTATAAATACTCTTAGCCAATAATATGGTCTTTTCTCTATTTCCTGCTTGGAATTTAAGGAATGTTCTTTAGAAAATATGGCACTTTTTCTTTTTTTGAATTAATTAATTTTTTTGCTGGAGCTTACTTAAAATTTAACTGTATAAAATGACATGCAACTTCTAAAAGCATACTATATAAAGTGTACTAAGCATGTTTGTATACAGTGAGTATTTACAGCATGGTCAGCATTAACTTATATAGTGTCATGCCAACCTTAAACACAAAAGAGATGTGAAGTCATCTCCCTGAGGCCTGCCCAGGGTTCTTTCCACTATGAAGTTTGCCTGCATTCCTAGATATCTTTGTTTGTATAATTAGCTCATTGTACAGTTCTCCAAATATAAAATAATTCTTAAGCCTAGTAATCTACACACTTACATTTGGAGTTATGTTTTGGGAACCTAACACAATATTCTGTTCAAGATAGTAGTACCTACTTTTATTGAGTAATTCTAAATATTTCATATATTTTTATCTGTTGTGTGCTGTGGATTATGGAGAAGTCAAAGTGTGAAGTATGTGTTGGAATCTTTTGTTCTTCCTTTATTACTCTTCATGGTCCATACATGTATTTTTTCAACATCAGTTTGAATAGAATTACCTAAAGTAATGTCTTACATTCCAGATAAAAATCTCAAAGGTCATTAGCTTAATGAGAAAACCCTGATTTTTGACTCAGGGTTTTGAAGGTTTACTTTGGCCTGCTAAGCATCTTAGGAGAGAGATGCTTCCAAAACGAAGCTTGATCACTTCATGACTGGGACCTGAAAGAGAGAAAAAAGACTTGGGTTTGACAATGCCTTTCAGAGATGTGACTCTCAGGACTGAAAGACTTTCCAATAGGCCCCAGCCTTTAAAAGTTCCCTCACCTCTGAGTAGCATCAAGCTCCATACCAACCCTATGATAAGCAGCCTTTAGGGAGCCTTCAGCATCTGCACTATAGCAGATCTCACTTACATTTTTATCCGAGGAAACCCCATTTATAAGCCTGCTACCCAGTCCTAGATGCAGGTCCTCTCTAAAAGGACAATGAATAACAGATTGTTAAGAATTCCTGGAGAGCTGCCTTTAGAAGAAGGACAAGGACCATGCTATGGGCTAAAGCTCTCCTTGGCTTTGTTTTGTAAATAGCTGTTAAATCCAGCCATCCTTACTTGTCAAGATAATGTCTATGACTGCTATATACCAAAACAGGGAAATGAGTTATCATGGGATCCTCATGCCCAAAATTACTCAACATGATTTCTATGGCACACACACACACACACACACACACACACACACACACACTAAATAAATGTAATAAAATTATTAAGAAAATGAAATTATTTGAAGCTTTTAAACTTCTTGTGTATTTGTTTTGTTTTTTGATGTTTTCATTTCGTTTTGGTTTTGGCTTTGTTAAGTCTTGGGTTAGAATGTGCTGCCATTGAACATTTTAGGGGGAAAAGAAGTATAAAATTTTGAAATTAGAGCTGGGTAGATGGCTCAGAGGTTAAGAGCACTTGTTCCTCTGGAGGACCAGAAGACCCAAGGATTGATTCTCAGCACCAAAGTGGTGGTTCTCAACCTTCAGTTACTCCAGTTCCAGTGAGTCTAGGTCCTCATGTTCATGGAAATCAGTCATGCATGTGGTGCAGATACATGCGTGCAAGCCAAGCACTAACATATAAAATGAGTAGATGTAATAAAAATTTAAGTTAAAAATTAATTCACTGTTTGTAGAGTGGTTCCTATAGACTCCCTGTTGCTCCAAGTCCATTGGTCCGAGCCCAGTGACCTACTCCTCTTCAGCTTTTCTCTGTAGATGTTGATGAAGTTTGTCCACTCACCAACTTCCATATGGCTAGCTTATTCTCTGGCAGTTTTCATAGTGTCACTTTTATCCTTTGCTATGACACACGCCTTGTTGGACATATTTAATGTATACTATCTTTATTAAGATCAGTTGTATTTCAAGGATTCTTTAAATGGTGTGTGTGTGTGTGTGTGTATGCGTGTGTGTGTGTGTTTTGAGTTGTGTTATCAGAACTGTCACTTCCTTGCCCTTGAAGGAAACACCATATCTTTAGCAGTTTTCTCCCAAGTCTAGCAACTATAGATAGTAACTAATCTGTTCAATGCATACACTGATTATTGAGAGAGAATCATAGATTGTCTTATATAACTGTGGCATTAGCCTTATATTTTTAAATACCATCTACTTTTTATGTACATAAATAGTTCTTTCCTTTCTTATTACTGAATAATATCTCACAGGTTTACCTAATCATATTTATCCTTTAATGAGTTGATGGCATTGGAAATTTTCCAACTTCCTGTGTATATTTCTGGGGCAGGTCTTGCCAGCTGTCTGGCACTCGTATCCAGCAGTAGAATTTCCTTGTGAGGGACTGCTAGACTGGTTTCCAGGGGCCCAGTGTGTTTTGCAAGACTGCTGTTATGTTCACACAAGAAATATACAAGGGTCTTGGCTTCTCTACATTTGTTAAACTGCATTTGATTTTGAAAAATCTTTACTTTTTTAGTTAATTGACTACTCTTTGGTGAGGTCATGCTATGCAGCTCAGGTAGGCCTCAACCTTGTGGTCTTCCTGCCTCTGCCTCCCAAGTGCTGGGCTTATCTCTTTGATCTAAATTCTGCTGTGTGACTTTCTATTTAGATAGAAATGCCTGTTCTTCTGGAGTAGGGAGCATGTATGGAGCATGTATGTACTCTCTTGCTCTTGACTCAGCTACAATCAGAACCTAGCATGAGTCAGCCACTCCTGGGAAATCAATAAGGCAATCATAAGTGAAATTGTGTTTATTGATTGTCATGGATTTGTGAATTGCTCACATGGCTTTGTAATGTCCATTTTGAATGAATGTCCTGTGTTTTAGTTGTAGTTCTAGTCTGGGTCTGGTCTCCTCAGATCCTACTTTGTATCATAACAAATTAATCTTCAGCTGGGCATAGTCTGTTCTAGTCACTGAAGTGAATTGCCCAGCTCAGTATTGTTGCCATTTTTCTGCGTTTGGCTATGGTTCACTTGAGATGTTTTACTCCTCGGCTGGCATGATGAAACTTGGTTCATACTCAAGGGTCAGTATGGAAATATAACTTCCCACTCTTCCCCCATTCAAGGCTGCTCTCCCACACACAGGCCTCATGTCTTCAAAACTGTTGGCTTTCTCTTCCAGAAGCTCTGGTCTCAAACCTGAAGCCACTTTTCACTATTCTTTTTCTCACAGTATATATGTGTGTGTATTTCCATAAAACAGTATATAAAATGGGTAATTGCCAAGTACTCTAGTGCCCATGGGCTAACCATGCCCCATCACTTCACCTGAATCATAGTTAACTCCTACTGCTTGGTTACTTCTGTACTTGTCTGTTTTTACCACGTCCTTCAGCAGAGCGATTCTATTAGAGCCCTGTTAGCTTGCTGCTATCTTGGCTTACTGGTGAGGTCCCTCTAGTAGTATCCCAGGAGCAAATAATAAGCAAGCAGAGCTGTGTTTGTAAGTCTCTGTCCACTACAACTCTCAAGACTCAACTCCAGTCTGCAGCAGTCACATTAAGTTCAGCAGTGCACCAGAATCCAGGCTGTGGCCTTGCCTCCATCTTTTTAGAACAGTGTCCTCAATTATCAGCAAGGCTCATTGTTTTACTTCATGTAGGACATCACTCATGTGATACTTAGTATCACCACTCCATCAAAACAGCCTGCAAAGACTCAATCCACTTTACTGTTTCCTTTTCCCTTGTAATATTTATCACTACTGAAAAGAGTTTATTCATGTATGTGTGTGTGTGATATGTTTATATGTAATATATGCATATATACAATGTCATGTGTGTATATAATTTCTATGTATATATACAAGTATGTGTACATATTTGTGTATGTGCTTATTTATGTGAAGGCCAGAGGTCAACCTTGGGTGGTGTTCTTCAGGAGATACCCATATTGCTTTTGTGTGACAGTCTTTCACTGGGTCCTAGAGCTTGCGTATTTTGCTAGAATGAATAGCCAGCAGGCTCCCAGGGTTCCTCCTTTCCCGTAGTAGACTTCACTAGCTCTCACATTCCATGCTTGTCTATGTGTGCTGGGTGTCTAACTGATATCCTCAGGCATGTGGGAGAAACACTTCACTGACTGAACC
Organism: Grammomys surdaster; assembly: GCF_004785775.1. NCBI lineage: Eukaryota > Metazoa > Chordata > Mammalia > Rodentia > Muridae > Grammomys > Grammomys surdaster. The sequence goes on along the minus strand of NW_021605585.1, from coordinate 1,796,698 downwards.
ATCTCCCTAGCCTCTTGTTCAGTACTTTAATCATTTTATTCTTTGTTCTTTTCCTCAGGAATGTGTCCTGAGAGCATGATCTTTTTGTGTTTAACTGCTACATAGCAAATAGTGACTTAAATAAAGCAAGTTCTCAATAAAAAAAAATGTATTTCTAACAAAAGAATGAGCAAGTATTGATTTCAAAATCACCCCTCCTGAAAGTGATTTATGCAGATATCAGTGACAAGTCCTGACAGTGTCTTTCTGATAGGTGGGAGAGGCCCCAAGCCCTGATGTCAGCTTCCATGATAGCCACTTCCAGGAGGGGCTGCCCGTGTTTTCATACCTTGCCCTCCACTACGAGCTTTAGCTGTAACTCCATGTGCTGTATGCTGGGCTTGGAATTTACAAGTCAAAGACAAGTTGTGCCCTTCAGTTTGGTGACAAATGTGGAGGTGCTGTTTATTATAAAATGTTCTTCAACGTGACGAGCTGTTCTCAGACTTTGCTGTGCTTAGGCTAAAAATAGGGCTTGAGATTTTAAATGATAGACAATCTTGTTGACTGTTTCAAAGCTCTGTGGATTAATAGCTGCCAATATTGATTGTTTTTGTCAGACCCATTGCTAAGAGCTTAAATGGATTGACTCTTGCTGTCTCATTAGCATGCTCACTAGATATGATTTTCCTTCTACAGATTACCAAACTGACAGAGATCAAGCACTTTTCCTGATTTTGTTTTATGAGTGCTCATAAATATAAACAGATGAGCATTAAAGCAAAGGGGCCGATTTGATCATGTGACAGCAAGCATGTTGCAAGATCATGCCTGGAAAAAGGTGAACATGCTGCTGTGTTTTGGTGCCAGGATTATACAGAAAATGATAAAAGTTCTTTTCTCTTTAAGCTCATATACTTTCTATCCTTAATATTAATTTGTTTATTGTAGAGAGACAGTAAGACAATGCTAACCAGTGATCCCTGCTCTGATTCATGTAAATAGTCTTATGATAAATTGTCTGGTCATCCTGACTCTCCCTTGCCCTTGACCCTCTGCCTTCTCCAAGTCAGACTCCTTGACTGAATTTGTTTGGTGAGACTTTCCATGGCAGTGGTGTCAGAAGTTAAGAATTAAACTGACCCACTGAGGGATAGTCTTTGAAGAAATGACATTTGGGCCAACATGGAAAAGGATAGGGCATGTTATTTCTAAGTTGGGAATGAAAACTGCCACATGCAAATCAACAAGGGTGACATCAGGTCCCCTGGGATTGGCAGTTAAGGAGAGAGGTGAAACATTGTTATCAGAGGAGAATAGAGTAAAATGGTGGGGCCATGCCCCATCCTCAACACTAGCCCTAAGAACAGGGTTTTCTACAGGGGACAGCTTAACTGGGAAGGGCCCTTAGCATGCAGACACTAGTGTGCCAGTATGCTCCATGAACTTAGACTAGAGGTCATGTGGAGTGAAGGGAGGACATAGGACCAGTTAGCACAGACATTTTCTTTGTCCAGGTTCTTCTCAGCATGGAAGGCTGAAGCCGTGAAACTATGAGCTGAGGAAGTCTTTCCTACTCAGGTTGTGCATGCCACAGATTATTTTGATTCATTTACTTTAAAAAAGAATCCCATTTGTATGTATTTGGCAAACTTTCAGGACTTGAGCATCTGCTCACCTGTCCCTCCGCCCCACCTCCCCCCACCCCTGATTCATTAATGGCTTTTTCCTGCATAGAATCTCCACTTTTTACGGAACTGGATTCTGTCTATCAGAATCAGATATGATTGAGTTTAGACCAAAGTAAGCAAGAAACCGGAGTACAGAGGGGACCATCTCTTAGGGACAGTGCTGAAGCACCCAGAAGTGCTAGACTTTTCCATGTGATGCCTTCTGCTTTGGACCTTTGGTCACACAGGAAGCGTGTGTGGATTCTATATAGACTCTGAATTTTTTTACTTTGTAGAATACTAAGACTCAGGAATATTGGGTCAAAAACTATTGCCCTACCTTACCTATTATATTTCTACTGCCATTTTTAAAAAGAAGTTAAAACATGCTCACTAATGTGCAGACTTTCTGAAATCAGTTCTCTGTTGACTTCAGGTAGGCCTCGTGCATTAAGCTACTGAGAGGCCTACTTAATATGAGGATACTGAGTGATGGCCAGGCAAGCTTATTAGTTGTTTTTCTAACAGAGAACATCAGGACATCTCTTTAGTTTTCTTGTTTAGTCCAGTGGTTTTCAACCTTTCTAACACTGCAGCCTTTTAATACAGTTTCTCATGTGGTAGTAACCTCCAACCATAAAATTATTTCTGTTGCTATTTTGTAGCTGTAATTTTGCTGCTGTTATGAATTGTAATGTAAATATCTGATATGTAGGATATCTGATACGTGATCTATCTCCCTATGAAATGGGTGGCCACCCAAAGGTTGAGAGTCCCTGGTATGCTCTGCCTTTACCAGGCAGTTAAGAATTATTTGTTGCTTTCTCAACATCTAGTGAGATGATCATGCGGTCTTTTTTATTTGAGTTTGTTTACATAGTGGGTTGCATTGATGGATTTCTGTATATTGAACCGTCCCTGCATTTCTGTGATAAAGCCTACTTGATCAAGATGGATGTTTGGGTTTCTTTGGTTGTTGTTATTGGTGGTGGTTTTTTTTGGGGGGGTGTCTTTGTTTCTTTTGTTGGTTTTTTTTTCTTTCTTTTTTTTTCTGAGACAGGGTTTCTCTGTATAGCCCTGGCTGTCCTGGAACTCACTCTGTAGATCAGGCTGGCCTCGAACTCAGAAATCCATCTGCCTCTGCCTCCCAAGTGCTGGGATTAAAGGCGTGCACTACCATTGCCTGGCTTTTTTGTTTTGTTTTGTTTTGGACAATTGTTTTGATGTGGTTTTGGATTCATTTTGCGAGAATTTTATAGAGTATTTTTGCATGGATATTCATAAGGGAGATTGTCCTGAAGTTTTCTTTTTTTGTTGGGTCTTTGTGAGGTTTAGGTATGAGCATAACTGTGGCCTCATAGAACGAATTGGGTAGTGTTCCTTCTCTTTCTATTTTGTGGAATAGTTTGAATTTTAAAAAAGAGAAAAAAATTATGTGTTGCATGTGATTGGTAGGCTGTGGAACAGAGAAAGCAGAACGGCAGAGAGGAGAGTGTTGCTGGTTACCTGGAAGCCCAGGGAGGGAGTGCTGAGTTGTGAGATTCATAAAACACCCTGACAGTTTGCAGGCTGTGTCCTGAATCACAGCGTCTCCAAGTGAGGAGCAACAACTTGTGACAAAGCCCCAAATGACCACAGAAATCAAGATGATTTCACTCAAACACTTACATTCTTTTTCCAAATGCCAGCAGTTTAACACTGCTTTGTGCCTTTGCATGAAATTTTTTGTATATTTAAAGAATAAGTCATAAAAGGGCAAGGAAAAAGGAAATGTTAAAATGTGGTGTGATATCCAGGCCATTTATATCTGAAATTTAGAGTCAGTTGAGCAAAATGAATGTTGTGTTTACTAATCATATTTCCTATTAATACAAAACAAATCTGGCTTGAAAGAGAATTGAATAAATGATTAAGTATCCCAAACCATCCTTTCTGAAATCTCTGAATACAACATGGAATTACTTTCCTATCGGGAAATGCCACATGAAGGAGCCTTGGCCAGGTGTTCTGGAAAGCTTTGGATAGGATCACAAGGCCTGGGCTATTCAACCTTCTGTGGCAGTCTTGAGTTCTCTGGCAAGGATGCTCCCAGAGTCAAACACCAACATTCTCTCACTCCTTCCCTCCCTCTGTCTTCCTCCCCTCTTCTCTCATATTTCTACAAATACATATTTTCAAAATCCAGGTATGGTGGTGTATAACTGTAATCCCAGCACTCCAGAGGCAGAGACAGACAGCTCTCTGAATTCTAGGCAAGCTTGGTCTCCATTAAGAGTTCCAGTTCAACCAGAAATACACAGTGGTACCCTATCTCAGAAAGAAAAACAGAGGTTGGGGGAGGAGGCTTGGTTTCCCACTCTAATCTTAGAGGTAGAATTTCTCATTGAAACACAGAATCAGGGTTGAGAATTTCCTATTCAAAGACAGAATCAGGGTAGAAGGGATAATTTAATTAGGTCAAGTAGTTGTCTGGAAAATATAAGAACTAAGGTTCAATTCGCAGCAGGCATGGCAGTGTGAGCCTGTATTTTCATTGCTGGGCAGGGAGACAGGAATACCTCTGAAGCTTGTCTAGACAAGCCAATACGTAGCTGAAGCCTAGCTACAGACTCTGTGAGAGATCAAGTCTCAAAATGTAATGTGATCCTGCAAGGGAATATAAATAAAAGATAAAAATATCTATCTGGGTTCCCTGAGGGACAAGCCTGACTGCATAGGGGTTCATGTCAAAAGTATCCCCTCTCCAGGAAAAAGACATCGGGGACAGGTATGGCCCTTATGCCTCACTGGACAACAACAGGGGGACTGGAGCCATTACAAGGTCCCCTTCAAATACTGGAGGTCAGGCCTCTATCCCCACATTCGCAAGTTTAGAATTGCCACAGCCCTTCTATACTTAGAGAAGGGAGGAGATGTCAGGGGCAGCCCTGCTTACCCACTGAAGGCCTAAAATCAGCAATAGTCCTGTCATACATGTATACTAACACCAAGTCTTGGGTCTCAGTGGAAAAACATTGAAACAGATGGCTATAAGCTAATGTAAACAGGCAGCTTTTGTGGAAATTTACAAGCCTGAGTAGTCATAGACCTTGTAAATAGGTAGCCTGGGCAGACAATACCAACTTAGATAAGGACAAGGGAGTCATAGGCAGAGTCATAGTGACTTGTCCCCTGAACCTTCACCCAGCCGATACCCGGTTCTGATGATATCTGTATTCCCCCTGATCACCCACATTCCAGTGTCATTCCCTTCCCCACATCCTGCCTTTCTGTGTTTATAATCCCTGTGTGAATGAATTACGATTTGAGAAAAAATAAATTATTGAAAAAAAAGAAAAAAATGTAATGTGATCAATAGAGGAAGACATCAGACATTGTCCTCTAGTTTAAACACACACATGCATGCGCACATGCACATTCAAGCATGTATATACACATGCAGACACATACTTAAGCATAGACATATACACATATACACTCACACAGCAGAATTCTATATTCCTGTTTTGATTATTAGCAAATTTCAGGGTCTTAAAGAATTCCTGGAATGAAACATAGTTTTCTCATGGAAATTCTAGAACACAACAATTGTCTCAAATGTTATTTCAGTGACAAATTCTTGACACTTTAGATTCTTAGACAATACATAAGTGTTGACCTTGTTTTTCTAAGAAGCCATCATATGCATTCACAAAAAACTTGAGACCCAGGAAAATGACTGTCCAAAGCCTCACAGCATAGGGGTCATTGCAGAACAACCCTGAGGCCTCCTAGGTTGAGAGAGCAGTTATGTGTTCAGATTGGTGGGTATTTTATCATTTTCATTGATGAAATCACTGCAGATTTTTCATGATGTGAGCTCATATGCCTTATGTCTTTTACACCTCAGTGACATTTAAATTGAGGTGTCCTATTTCCAGGCTGCTAAAGAAAAACCACAGCCTGCTGGACAGTGACGTAAACAGCAGACATTCACTTTCTCACACACCTAGAGTTTGATGAGCCTAAGGTCATGGTTTTTCAAATCCTAGCTGACTACCTCTTTATATTTTCATACATATTGTAACTACACTTTTCCTCACTACTTTCCCACACATCCTAACGTTGTAAGTGCTTTTTGTAAAGAAAAAGCAAAGACTTAGTCTTTGTTCTAGTAAAGTTGGTATTTAAAATTCGTTAGTATTATTGTTATTAAAATTTTGTGAAGCTTCCTTGTAAAGTGTCCAAGATTTATTAATGTAAAATAAAATGTAAGATTAGCCTTAAATAGAAGGAAATTTCTATCAAGTTTCTTTTACTTGTGAGGTTATCGATTCATACCATTTGCAGAGATGCAGAAGCTAGTGAATTCTACTGTGTGTTCCACATTGGAATGAATTCTGTGGGACTGTATTTGTAATTATTCCCAGCACAGAACTGAACACTTTCTTGGTAAGAAAAATGATCTCTTTATATGTCACAGACACGATCCTTCATGTACACTCTGGATATGTGTGTAAACTTGACCACAGTTCTAATGTTGGACTCTAGGTCTTCACTCTGCCTCCCATCTCCTCCTGAAGCATACTCCCTATGCTAGGCGTTACAGAACATGTTCCTATCACATGATGTTTGACTCTGTGGGTCAATGAACTCAGTGGGACTAGAACCAGGAACATTAGAAATATAGCTTACATTCAGCTAAATGTGCCTAAGCCAGCAAAATAGCTCAGTGGATAAAGTGACCTGCCACCAAGCCTGGCAACCTGAGTTCCTGTGTCAGCATGGTGGAAGGAAAGGACTGATTGTCACAAGTTCTTCTCTGATCTCCAGGTGTGCAGTTTGGTACATTTTAGTACATTTTAGTGTTAGTCCTCTCTCTCTCTCTCTCTCTCTCTCTCTCTCTCTCTCTCTCTCTCTCTCTCACACACACACACACACACACAAGTGCATGTACTTAGACATATGCAATAAAGAAACACAGTCCTGTAATGTTCCTTATTAAACTCACACATTCCCATGTGACCAAATGCAGTGAGCATGGAAAGGCCCTCATGGCTACACTTCTCAGCCCCCACTCAGGACTTCTTAAGCAACCGTAGTGACCCTCTGTGCTTCCATTTCTTTCTTCTCCACCCATGTCTGTTTAAAGGGTTTGTGCTTCTCTGGGTACTCACTTGGAAGCCATTCCTTCTCTGATTACTCCTTCCTGCTTGCTCTTATTGCTTGGGGTTTTTTTTTTCTTGATTTTTAGTACATGCAATATTGCATACTCCACTTAAGGGCTGAGACACATATTACAGTGTTGGCTGCAGAGGGGAAGGTGTGGATAATGGCATCCTGTTAGAGAGGCCTCAGATTTCATGCTCATTCAGCTGAGTGGTCAGAGAACAGTTCTTCAGGAAGTTCCCTTTATTCTGATCTAAAGGGAGTCTGGGTGATCTTTTGGAGACTCAGAAGGGGAGAATGCTGCCCAGTAGTGTTTTTGCTGCATGTCACAGCACTTCTTGAGGACTTACTCTACAGTTGTCACAGTTTCATTCTCTTGGCTAACACAATTACAAGACAAAAGAGGAGACACCCATTATATGTGATACCTCATTGCCTTGACTGATACGCCCCCTGGTTTCACTGTTTGAGACTATCCAATCCAATACCTGTTCTGAGGACTCTGAGTTATTTCTTTAACAATCTGAATAAACTTCTCCCAAGACCTTGTGCCTCAGCACTGAGACCATAGAGAAAGGATACTTATCAGTCCCACTATTAATTTCTCCCCATCCTCCCCCTCAGATGCTGACCTTGCCTCAGAATCTGTTGTCCTTTTTCCTATTGTCCATTTGCCTTATCTATTGACTCATCCCCTCAGTCAGCCTGATGGTGAGCTTTCCTTGGCACAGAGGAAGGACAGTCTAGCAGTGTAGCTCATTTGCATGCCTCCCAGGCAAGTCATTGGCTCAGCATTACCCAGTGTGACCAGAACCAATAGGGACATTTGAATATTTATACATTGCATAATTATTCCTGCTCAGACCAGTCTGTGTACATTGTAATTTTTATGAATGAGATATGTACAACTGCCAGCTTATTGAATTTTGAGCCACTTAGGATAGGGGAGGACAGTAATGTATAGAGACCCTGCTGTCTGATAATACAAGGACACCCACCAATCTAAACAAAAGCCATTGAGGTCATGGCCCACTATACTGTTACGTACAATTCATCACAGTGGCTATGCAAGTGTTCCTGAATTGATAGTGGCATGGTTTCTCCAGCTGTTCTCCCTGTAGCTTGATGAGAAAAGATAAGCATAAGCAGCCTTGTGGGTGACTGCACCATCAAAGTGTCGTGGTGGAGAAGCAAGCCTGTAACCGTATTAGCATAGCCCTCTTGTGGGAATGGCTATCTATACACTGAATTATTCAAAGGAGTTATGGGCAAGACTGTCCCAAACCAGGTCATCTACTTAAACGGAAAGGATGCCCTCAATTTAAATGCGATTTCTCATGATTTTGAGTCTCAAGGTGACTTTTTTTCTGAACAGCTTACTCCAGTGGTGTAGATATATTAAAACCAAATTAGATTGGGCGAGGACCAGTATGCTAGCACAAAGAATCTGCCACCCTTTTGACAGAAGCAAGTATATACGGTTATAAAGTGTACAAGTGAAATGACGGAAATATAAGTGAAAAAATCATGTGCATATCATTGCTGCATGCTTGCTGGTCTGTCTTACAGATCGATCTTTGGTGGGCACATCCTTGAAGATTGTAGACTGTAACATTTTTTTCTGATTGCTTTTTTTTTTCAATTTTGATTTTGAGCATTAATTTGAAAGCTTTTGTTTTTTTTTTTTTTTTTTTTTTTGAGACAGTGTTTCTCTGTCCTGGAGTCCTGGAACATGATCTGTAGACCAGGCTGGCCTCCAACTCACCAAGATCTGTCTGTCTCTGCCTCTTAAGCACCTTGATTGAAGGCATACACCACCATGCCTGGCCAGCTTTTAATCTTTGGATCCCATGTTTTTCATGGTTGCTCACATAGCTTGCTGACTCTGTGGTAGAAATGTCAGATAAGCTCTTAGTTTGATTAGTCTAGAAGAGAACACTACCCACTTCAACCAAGGTATAGTTTCAGAGGACCTATGCAAAGGCTGAATGGAAGTGTTCCATGTAAAGTGTGGTCATACAATGCATAATAAAAAGCCGGTACCAGGAAACACTTAATGCTTCAGATTCAGTTCTGTTTTAGATTTGGATCCATTTTCTCGGGCATTCAAGAAGCCATCCAGAGATTTTCTTAGTCACACTTAAGGTTATCACTGAATAGGGGAAAGCTTTGTAGAGTATGCTTTTCTGTTGTTGTTTTGTTTTGTTTTGTTTTTTTGAGACAGGGTTGCTCTGTGTAGCCCTGGCTGTCCTGGAACTCACTCTGTAGACCAGACTGGCTAGAGTATGCTTATTATCCCTCACTTTCCTTAATTCTTCCACAGACACTCATGGCCACTTATATGCCAGGCCTTTTTCTTGTGTGGTAGAAAAAAAGCAGAAGATGTGGAGCCAGTCCTCAGAGATGGTGGGAAAAGAAATATGTGGAGAAATGAACTCTTGGATCATTTACATAAGAACTCCTGGGTGTGGGGGTGGCATAGACTAGAGCAGAAGCAGAGGCAGCAGCATCCCCTTATGGTCTGCCACCTTGAGCAATGCTTGGCTCTTTCCATCCAACCTATGGTGTACACAGCACTGAGTCAGAAATAATCGCTGCCCATTATTGCAAATGTCGCAGATCCAAGTGTTAACTCTGCTTAGGTTAGAGATTTTGAGTGAGTCCATTGACATCTGGAAGGAGAAGGAATGAACATCTGCTATCTCTAAGCTTTCAGCAGAAGCCTCATTCTTATACTCTGGGTTGTTAGGGAGGTTTTGTGTTTTTAGTGCCATTTCTAGTCCATTGTACAGGCATTATAGGGAAGGCTGGTTGCAGCGAAATCAGCGCTGAGCTTTGGATTTGACTCTAATCCCCTTTCATTGGAATTGAGGAATATAACTCTCGTAAGACAGCTTGTTCTCAAAAGCTCACCAGGACTTTTGGTTCTACTCTCCCCACAAATAATGTGAGAGCAGGCTTTGCCAGATTATTTTGACGTGCCCAGACAGGGTGTTCTGAACCATGTAGAGTTGTGTGTACAAGCACAGGGGAAACACAGATAATTCTGTATGAGTATCAAAGAGGCTCTGTCTCTTTGCAGGGTGGGGTGATGTTGGAAATTGCCCCAGCAAATCAGCATTCTATTTAACAGATCCAGAAGTTCTGAGTTTTGTAACTTGTTACAACGAGAAATGAGACTATATCCTGGGGTGTGGAGAAATGATGTAGTCTTCCCTTGAAATGATGAACATTAGTTTTCTCTTGTCTCTCAGACACAATAGGGTCTTAGTAAGTGATGAATTGAATGCTAATTCCTAACTTGAATTCAGTACTAAAGAGATTTCCATGGACAGGCTGGTGCTGGTGGGATGTAGAGAAAAGACAGGTGGGGGGGGGGCTGAGAAAGAGAGGGAACATGTATCAAGAATACAGGAAAGCTACACCAAGTATGGTATGGGGATTACATGGGAAGTTGCTTATAAGTAAATACCTTGTTTTTGTTTGGTTGGTTGTTTGGATGGATCGAAGATTGGTTGGTTGGTTCGGTGGGTGGGTGGGTGGGTGGGTGGGTGGGTGTGTGGGTGCGTGGTTCGTTGGTTGGTTGGTTGGTTGGGCAGTTGTTGTGTTTTTTAGGCCCAGTATGACTTCAGAGTCACCTGTTCTACCTAGTGTCTGGAAGAGACTCAGAAATGAAAGTTGAATTTTTTTTTATAGATTTAAGGATAGACTGTTATACTCAAAATGAGAGATACTCAAAGGATTTAAGTCAGACTTTTGGGATACAGGTATGCCTCTTCTAACTTTAGTTTGCATAGTATGTCCAGACAATGCATGTTATCATTGGCTTCTCATGTAACTATTTCATGCTATTCTATTTTCTTCTGATTTGTATTGGTCAAAATAACAGAAACCTGCCAAGGCGGGAGAAGAAACTCTGATATCGAGGAAAGAACACAATTGTTTTCTATACCATGACAAACATTAATAACAGATTTTTTAAATCACACCTCCCCACACATTAATTTCTGAGATTTGTGTTATTCCTGAGCAAGTACGCTGTAATGTGTTCTTGAAGTAATTGCCCGTATTGTTAACATTATTTACACATAGGCTTCTGCTCATCACGGTGCATTCTAAATGGGTAATCTGGGGTGAGTTTTCCACAGCTCAAGGATCTCCAGGGATGAGGCCAGTTTGTAGTGATTTGTCCCAGCAGATAACATCTAAAGAAGTAATTAAGGGCCACATTCCTGATTTGATTAGCAGCACACAGTGCTATGCCTGTGCCTCAGATGAGACTCAGTGAGAGGATAAAGTAAGACTCTCACACTGCAGTCTGTGTGACCTGTTTTTAATAAACATCGTCATATTCCACAGTCAGTTATCTCCAGAGTACATTGTGTTCTCTAGGCAGATAGGGAGGGGGAGGAGAAAGAGAGAGAGAGAGAGAGAGAGAGAGAGAGAGAGAGAGAGAGAGAGAGATGAGAGACAGAGAGAGAGAGAGACAGAGACAGAGAGAGAGACAGAGAGAGAGAGACAGAGAGAGAGAGACAGAGAGAGAGAGACAGGGAGACAGAGAGACACTGTCTGTTGGAAGTCGTTAAAGAGAAGGACACATGATTTGAAGTGTACATTATTCTTTTGTCCTCTGAATAATTTTATATAATTTTCAGGGGTGGAGGATTATACAGGATTCCTGTATGATTTCATAAATATCAAATTGTAGTCTTTGGTGAGAGAGGCGAGCACCGTTAAGAAAACAAAATGAGACATGTTACATTCAACATGGTGGTAATAGACCTCGAAACACCAAAGGACAAACAAGTCTTCTGTTAGCCCTACTGAATGGAAGTGGCCTAAGAGTAGCAGCAGCGTAAGTGTCCCATTGTATTGTGGCTTCTCTATATGTTTTGTGAGACTCACCCGTGCCAGTAACAACATTATTTTTTGTAGTAGCCCAGCAAGGGTTCCAATTCTAGGAACATAACCATTATTTTTGTTTATACTGTGAGGCTCTCCCAGGAGAGTAAATAGTGTTTTGGCTTGTATTTCTTTTATCCATTCTGTTCTTTTCACTTATGAAAAGATCAGAATTGTAGAAAAATATGTATTGGGTGTACAATCATTAAAAAGCTCGAGTTCCATAAAACTGGTGTTAGCTACAATGAAGACAAGTATTTACAAGGAATCGGTAATCAGTGAGGGATGTTTTGTTTTTATTTAATGTCTTTGTGTTTTACCCCACTTTGAGGTTAAATTGAAAGCAAAGGAACTTTTGGATGCCCAAAGTACACACAGACTTCTGTTAATTCACATGGAGACCACACAGTCTCCCACAATAGCTGTGACACTTGGCTGTTCTGATAGAAACCTTTTTTGTGTGGCTTGGGGTTTGAATCCAGATTGTCACCCTCTCTCCTGATTGGGTACTAGTTGGGGTGGCCCTGATCATTCTTCATCCAGAGATCTTGTCTCGGCAGAAGCAAGCCACATCCTTGCTTTATTTTTTTATTTATTTTTTATTTTTTATTTTTTTTTTTGGTTTTTCGAGACAGGGTTTCTCTGTGTAGCCCTGGCTGTCCTGGAACTCACTCTGTAGACCAGGCTGGCCTCGAACTCAGAAATCCACCTGTCTCTGCCTCCCAAGTGCTGGGATTAAAGGCGTGAGCCACCACCGCCCGGCTTACATCCTTGCTTTATAATAGTTAACCCTGATCATTATTGCTAACACTGGCCCATGCTTATTTCCCTGTTCATTAGCCCGGAGTAATGCTAAAACTAAATCTAACACCACTAACATCAGCTTTAGAGAGTTACCCCCATGTTAAACCATAGGGTTTAATGTGGAATAACAATGGTGGAAGACCTTCCTTCTCATCATACCAACCCGTCCTCAGAAATTATTTATTTCCCATTTTAGACACTGGAAAGTGACTCATTATACCCTGGAAATATTATCGCTGTAGTAATTTTCTTATGTGGCTCAGCTTAATGTTAGAGAAATGGCTAGTTACAAATCTAGACACTATAAAGATTGAGCTAAATATTCTAAAAATAAGATGTTTGGTTAACGTTTGGTAGTCAACAACTTGCCTTCAGCCACACACGGTACAGGATGCAGAAATGAAATCAATGTTCTCATGCAGTTTATAGTACAGTCATGCTGTAGGAGAGTAACCTGGCAATGCTCAGGGTGTGAAGTGTGGTGGACCCATCTTTCAGAGCTGTTGTGTGGCATGAATCCAATTTTATCTGAAAAGATTAATATCTGGAAGGAAACTTCATGCTTATAGTAAATAGATGACATCAAAAACTGTCCTAGGAATTTAGTTTCAGTAATAATAAAATTAAAATATCAGAAAAACTGATGGCTTTTTGGCAACTGAATATATTCTCTAGTTTAGGTATGAAAATTGATAGTTAAGAATGGGGAAGAGGGTAATTTTTATCTCTACTACATTTATTCCTTTCTAATTTTTTTAAAAAATAGAGACAGAAGCTGATGAGTTCTGTTGACTAGGTCTGATGACTGTCTGATGACTAGGTTAAGAATTTATAGAGGAAGAAATCACAATATCAGACAATTAAGCTATATCCAGGGTAAATATGGCCATATTGTGGTAAACTTTAATGAGTTTACATTGCTAGAGTCTATTCATTTTTATTCTATTTATCCAGAGACCAGAACATTTTAGTATCTATCTACGACCTGAGACTAGCTAGCAGCTTTGGGGATGCTGGGAAATACCATCTTGATTAGGTTAAGTGAGGTGGGAGAACCAGGACCAGCCCTAAAATAAGAGGCACCACCCACTGGGCTTGGTTCTTGAGCTGCATTAGAGAGAGAGAGAGAGAGAGAGAGAGAGAGAGAGAGAGAGAGAGAG
>NW_021605585.1:1765182-1783025 GCF_004785775.1 Grammomys surdaster | reverse complement strand
AGAGAGAGAGAGAGAGAGAGAGAGAGAGAGAGAGAGAGAGAGAGAGCGAGCGAGAGAGAGAGAGAGCACTGAGTGCTAGAGTTCAACAAATCTCTACTTCCCATTTGATGCAGTGTGACCAGCTACCGCACATTCCTCTTGCTGGGGCTTCTCTTCTGTGATAGACTATACCCTCAGACTGTGAGCCAAACAAGCCCTTTCTCCTCTAAGTTGCTTTAGTCACAGTATTTTACCACAACCATGGAAAAGATAACTAATCCAAGTGTCTGACTGGAAGTCTCGTCCCACTAGACAATCATCTAGGAAAGCTGTCCCATCCTGCATGTGTATACTGTATAATCCTGAGAATGAGTGTTCCAGATACTTTCATTAAGAATGTAGTTATGAATTCCTCTAAAAGAAACCAGATTCTTTGCTACAGTATTAGTATCCTAGGAGTTTAGAATTAAAGCTTGAACTCTGTATTCTATACCTTGGGATCCTAAGCATATTGCAGAATATATCTGAACTATTATTGCTGTAAACCACTCAGAATGTGTGCAAAATTAAATGGTTATTCATGTACCAGGCTCTGTGTTTAGACAAACACACACACACACCCACATGCACATGCACACGCACACGCACAGAAAGAGAGAGAGAGAGAGAGAGAGAGAGAGAGCGCAACTAGTTGGATTGTTTCCTTTAAACAGCTATAACTAATGCAAATAGCTATAACACAGACAGAAAATAGTGCCAACATAGAGATAAAGTCTTCAATATTTATAGTAAGATAGAATACTATCTAACTAAACATACATATGTGTGTGTGTGTGTGTGTGTGTGTATTTATAAATTATCCAATAACGATTGAACACTTAACTGTAAGGCAATGTTCATATTAAGAAAGAGGAATTAGATGATTTGTCTCATTGGGACATTTATGGTTTATGAACAGATAGAAATAAGATACTATCTTTTTCCATTTTCCAATGGAATGTATGAAAAATCAATTTAAAAGCTGGAGTTTAGTAGGTCAGAATTCAATAGAAGAAAAGTTACAGTTTGGTTTTTGAGACAATGGAAGCAAGCATAGGGGAATTAACTCACCTTTATGATTGGCAGGAGTGAAAGGTGTAGGTACAAGAAAAGGTTCGAGTCAGAGGACTATGGAAAATTGATTAATGATTGAAAGATCCCACCTTGCAGAAGACAGTGTGTCACAAGATTCACATGTACTTTAGAAAGTTGAAGACTATGGGCCTGTGAACATAGAAATAACTTATGTTGGGAAATGATATTCTTCTAGGCTTTGAGGAACCCCAGAATTTAGTGGCTTCTCAGTGTAAGAAAGCAATCTCAACTTTGCTGGCATATCCCTTAACAAGAGTTCAGTGTTCTCCCTGTGTTTTATTTTTTATTCCAAATTTATATTTCTTAAATGTTTCTAAAATAGAATTTTTAGTTGAGCATTGCAATATATATGTATAAAATATATGTATAATGTGGAATTAAATTTTTCAGAGTTTTGTTATGAGAAAAGAATCATAAAGGAAAAGTTCTGTGCTCAGTGAAAATAGTAAGCTATTGAATACATTTATAACTCAGTAAGACATAGTTCTCCTAAACCTTATGCTTAGTGGAAGTATCTACTACAAGGTAACTAGTAGTTGATGGGATTTAAAATCACCATGGAAACAAGGCCTGTAGGCTTATCTGTGAGGAAATTTCTAGATACGGTAAACTGTGGCTGAAATACTTATCCTAATTGTGGGCAGCATTATTGCAGTTGGCTGGTCCTGGATTGAGCAATAAGAATCAGGCAACACAAGCATGCTCACAGTTCCTGATGTAGGATGAAAGGTGACCAACCATCTAGATCTCGCTGTCAGGACTGCCCACCATGATGGAGTACCCTCAAACTGTACCCCAAAAGAAGCGTCTTCTCCCTTAAGTAGCTTTTGTCAGGATACTTTACTGCACCACCAGGAAGGTATGAATACAGAAGGGGAATGGAGCAAGGTCAAAATTTTTCGGTCAGACAGTACTGGGTTCAATACATGGGTCTGGCTTCTGTTAACTGTATGACCCTGGGTTGACCAACCCTCTTAATTTCAGCTTTCATATTTGCAAAAGGATAGAGTGGCACCTTCAGACAGAAATGTAGTAAAGAATAAACAATAAATATATTCACACAATATCCACTACTCCTGAATAGTGTAGAGTGAGTAGTGGTTCCTTTTAGTGCTCTAAACATCATCCAGAAACTAATGATGTGATACCTAGTGCCTTCCAAAGCAAGTCACTTCAGCCTTTGTAGTTTAGCTTTAGAACTTCTCCCTAAAACACAACAAAGGACGAGTAGAGAAGAGAGAGAGTACCATTTTCTGTATGACTTTCTTTAGAAATATTTCAGAAGAAATTTTCAAATCCCTTCAGTCTTTGCCTCACTTAGCTGGCCATTCTACAACATCAGCAATTTTCCATGAACAATTTTGAAAGCCATATACACTCAGTGGCTCTCCCCTGGACTTGTGGCTTTGCCAGTTCATCAAGTGGGCATTTTATTAGAAGCCAAGTCCCAATAGGAGCTGGGCCTTAGGAACTTGGTTGTATCTTTGCTAACATCAAGTGTGCATGTGGTGCTTTGAAATGGAAAGTACATTGCCCTTCCTTGCTTGTTCACAAGAAAATAGTTGTAGAATACCCCATTTAGGAAAAAATTTATTTATGCATTCTCTTCTGGATAGGACTGGGAGTCTGACCTTGTCCTGTCAGTTCTTAGCCCCCAGCTGCCCAGGAGAAGAAGGAAGGGGCGGGGGGTTGGGGGAAGGATTGTGGGAGGAGGTGACAAGGATGGGGAAGGTGAGCAGGATGTAAAGTAAGTAAGCAAACAAATTATTTTTTAAATAAATGAAGAAAGAAGAGTGAAAAAAGATTTGGAAAGGATACTTTTAAAAATTAGAAATCAGATTAATGAATGTAAATACAAATAAATTTGTAGGAAAAATGTTTCAAACCAATAGGTTGTGATGAAACTCAACTTAAAATAGCCTAAGATACCTTCTGATTTTTACATTATATTCAGGGCCCACTTTAACACAGAACAGTTCTTTTCTGATATCAGGTTTGTTGCCCAATGGGAATATTGTGGGTAGGATATGGTGTTGTGTTTGGTCATTCATTTAAGCATTAATTTTTTTTCTTCAGTTTTCCTTCAAGGTTTTGCCTAAGAAGGTGTGTCAGTTTGTTGCCTGCAATACTGATATTATGCAAAACCAATCCTAGAGTTCTTATATACTGACAGAATTCTGGTAAATAGAAATACAATCCTACAGGCTAGCCCTTCAAAAAACAAAAATGGTAATAATATTTTTAAAACAATAAGGTCATATAAATTCATTTGATCTAATCTATAACTTGGAGCTTAAAGTCTGGCACCCTTTCCAAAGTGCTCTCTCTGCTTCCTACGTTCTGTAGGGGATGATAGCTCTCAGCTGCTTCAGCCATTATGCCTGCTGACTGCCATGCTTTCCTGCATGGTTTGATTGACTCTTCTCCCTCTGGAAGCCTGAAGAAACCATTCCTTCTACAAGGTCCTTCAGTCATGGTATTTTATCGCAGCAGTAGAACAGTACCTTATACAGTAACTATAAAATAACCCACCAACATTATTGTTTTTAAATTAGTTCAGACTCAGTTCAGATCTCCTTGCCATGTCCTGTGCTTTTGTGTGTGATTTAGTCCTTCCCCTCTCTGGATCTCACAGTGAATATTGTGTGCCTCTCTGGGCATTGACATTTATTAAACTGAGACATCTAACATGATGTCTCACTTAATGCTTGTCTTTTAATGGATCTTCAACTAATATTGAATTTTTATGCATTCGCCTTTCCTCTCATACAACTGGAATGTTAGTTTCATGCTGTTTGCTTCTGCACTCCCTAATGCTGACTCATTCTCTAGCAGGGGGGACTGGAGTTCTGCAGAGGCCTTTGCCATCCATCTGCCTCCATGTTGATGTCTCCTGTCCTGTCCTATGAATGATAAACCTTACATTGAGATGTCAGTAGTAGTCCCCATACAGTGCTTACTATACATACATGGTCCCTGGCACAAATAATTAAGGGGTTTGACATGCTGTGTGTCAGTCATGGCCTCCCCAGTTGCAAGATAGGACTTACGAATGGATCTTTTATTAGCAACAGATTATTTCCCAGAAAGCACTATTCATCAGAAAGGAAGACTTGATTCTCTCACTCTCTTTCTCCTGCCTTCTGTTGGGTTTGGTTTGATTTACTGTGTTTCTAACTCAGGACATGGTCAATACTGATGCCCTTCCAAGCTTAACAGTAACTTTCCCTCCCTCTAAGCCCCACCTCTTCAAACTCTTTGGATACCTTTAGATGTCAACAAAAGGGGTGTAGATGTGAGACAGGGAGGCATTCACATTAGTCCTGGTTACTATGGGGACCACAGAGCAGGCATCATATCCATCCTGTCCACATGGGATTAACTCAGAACATCTGAGCCCTGAGTTTACCTCAAACACATTCCTTCAAGAAAAGGGTCACTGCTGGTCATTTCCCTAAAATATCACTGCTGTCCCGACCTGATCCTTCTCAGCTTTGCCTTGGATACACTAGCATATTTTCCACTCGTCAAAAAGTGTCACTGTTTTATAATTAAGCGTGAGGTGGCAGCAGGTGAAGGGACTGTGTAATGAGGTCAGCACATGGAGCCTGTGGTCAAAGATAGGAGTGCAGTTGTCATTTGGTATTTTGGAGTCTCAATGTTTTGGTTCGTACGTCTGTTATAAATATATCAGATCTTTTTCCTTCTACTGTGGTAAGGTTCAAAAGTTATACTCATGAGGAAATTCTCTGTGGACCATAACTTACAAGATAAATAGGGAAACATTTATTGAATCTTCCTTGTGGTCCTGTGCATTATATTAGCGTTTGGTCTAAACACATGTTATATAGGTGATGTTAAAATAAACTTGACTTAAACATCTCGAGAATAATCCAGAGCTACTAGTGTGATATTGGGTTTTATAGACTGAATAAAAGGTGACTTCTTTAAACCCCTACCTAGATGTATAAAGGATTCGGCCTAATTCACATAGGTGAAGCAAGGCCTCCCAGATCAGCCAGTCTGATCAGTCTGTGTCTGATGCTTTCCTTTTGAATGATACTCACCAAGGGGGCTCAGTGGGGAACTTCGAGATGTTCACTTATGGCCAGATGTCAGCATCTCCTTTGACCCATCACAGCAAGAGCCCTGCCCACTGCACTCTTGTTTATCTTATCCCCCACCTAAGTGTACTTCTGTGTCCTTCGTTCATGATCCTGTAACCAGTTCTCATTTGGTATTTGTGGAATATCTCCAATTTCTGTAGACACTGGTGTTCAAGCATTGATAAGTTTCCACTTGGGACTGATCTGACACAAGAGGTATATTTTTATTCTTCTATTTTATTGGTGGCCAGCTTGGACCAGCATGTTGCAAGGCTGTCCTATTTCTTGGCTCTTGTAACCAAGCTAAGTTGCACATGTCAAAACATTTTTTTCTTCTCTGTAAAGGTCTTTCCTCCTTTCTATAATGCCTCAAAAGAAGGAAGGGTTACTTGATGGATTCTAATGTTGGCAAATGAAGTATGCTATAAAATGTTTTCTATCACTTGTTTTATCTTGTCAAAGTCTTATTGTCATTGTTACTCTGAGTTTAATGGAAGAATATTCTTAATGGAAGAATATTATTTTTATATTAAGAGTATTCCATATTCAATGTTGATTCAACAAAGGACATTTTACATGCAAGAAAAGTTAGTACTGAGAAACTAATTTTATGTTTCTCAAAACCTTCAAATTGAAGTTGCTGTGAGTTTCCAATGTCTAATGCTTTGATAGCGACATTTATGGGATAATGCTGACCGTTTATCATTGCTATACTGTAACTACTTAAGTACAGTATGTGAGTGTGGGAAGGGCTAGAACTGTTTGTTAGAGGGGATTTCAGGTTTAGCATAATGGGTTTTCATCTGTGGTTCAGTTGTTTCTTTAGTTTTAGCACTTAAAATCAGACCTGCCTTCATTTCAGATGCCACAAAGAGACAGGGCTCTACCTGATTGATACCTGAAGTGAAGCTTATACTGGTGTAGAAAGTAATAGCCATAGATAAAATTGTGGTCTGGATAGAAACCATCACTTCAGTACTG
Organism: Grammomys surdaster; assembly: GCF_004785775.1. Classification (NCBI taxonomy): domain Eukaryota; kingdom Metazoa; phylum Chordata; class Mammalia; order Rodentia; family Muridae; genus Grammomys; species Grammomys surdaster. Next base: position 1,776,825 of record NW_021605585.1, on the reverse strand, counting down.
AGGTGAAAGCGAAACACTTAATAACCCCTTGTCTGCCATCCCCAATGTTTCAGTCTTCAAGATGATATGAAGTTTCCATTCTATCAAGGCCTCTAGTTAGCCACTCATGATATGGAGTAAGAAGAGGAGGGGATGAGATGAGACAAGACAGGAAAGAGAAGAGAAACAGATAGAAATCAATCATAATTCCTGACTGTGGTATGATTCCTGTCTTCAAACGTTCACAAGGAATAAATGGAGACAGATATGTAAATTTGACTTCCAATGCCTTGTACCAAACTTTATAAGAACTTGATGCCAAAGAAATGCATAGACTGGTTCCATGCGATGTTTCCGAAGGACCTAACCCTATCCATACATGACACTGGTTCACAGCATTTCACTTTGCCATATTACTCTGCGTTAGTACTTTATACTTAGGTCTATGTCTTTGTATATTTTCCACCTCATGCTATGCTAAAGAATAAATTAGATTGCTGACATGGTAGTGTAGTATTTTCAGTCCTCTATCCATCCAGTTCAATCATTATATAATAAATAAGTATTTCTACGTGAGCTGCAACTTCAATGCAGATTTCAAGTAGTAACATAACCTTCAACAACGGAGCGAAAACACCCAACAAAATGATGTGGATCTATAGGGGGACTCAAGATCTATAGGGGAACTCAAGATCTATAGGGGAACTCAAGAAATGATGTTGTGTACTAAGTGACTGTGATGGTATCATGATCTCAGTCCATACTGAGAATGGTGCCTATGAGCAGGAATTTCATCTCTGTGCCCTCTATTCCATGGGTGGTTACTATGCATTTATTCCACACTTACATAAAGAGGGACATACTACCTCCTAACAACTCAAAGCATTGTCTTCTGATGATTCATGCTTCTTTATGTGAATAGCATTGTCTGTGTGCCTGTCATAGATGAATGATGTTCATAATGGCTCTTAATACCTGCCTTTCTATTATCCTCTATTTTTGTGGATGAGTTTCAATGGATGTGTGCCTGATGCACTCATCAACTGAGAGGTTGAAAATCAGGATACTTAAATAGTTTCAGATGTCTGAAATGTAAAGGGCAATTTATGATTGGTCATTGGAAAAAACAAAAAACAAAACAAAACAAAAACAAAACAAAACCTGATGCTTAGTGTTTTCACCTTATCTTGAATGTATTAGGATAGGAGAAAGGCAGTCGGGTGATACAACTCAGTTGTAGATTGCTTCACTACCATCTTCTGTACAAAAAAACAAAAATTAAAAACAACAGATAATCTAAAACTGTCAAATGAGATTAGAAGACAGCATCCTGTGTATCAAATCAAGCTTATGATAGTGACTATAGACACAGCTATACTGGAATGCAGCCATGACCCTTTGTTTGTTTATGGGTTCCCTAGAGTCGACCATTCTACATTCAGCTGAGTAGTTGTAAACGGTTAGATGGCTCACAACTCTATAGTATTAACTGTTGTGTATCTCTTTATTTTAAAAAGTTTACTATTTTTTGAATACTTACTAATTAGTGAAAAGCAAAAGAAAATTTTGTTGTCAATCATATTTCCAATTTATATGACATGTAATTCTGAATCTTTCAATAAAATTTAGGAAAAAAAAAAGTACCACCCAGCAGACATACATACAGTACCTTAGCTAAATGACGATGAACGAAGAGCTTGAACCATCCTCTCCTCCCCAGTTGACTTTTTCTATAGATATCCTGTGCCTCAGCAATTCTGTAAGATGATAGGGTATTGAGACAAGGCAACACAATGCACATCTAGAAGGTTCCTCGCCTCTAGGAAAGATGGACTGCACATCAGTAATAGTTTATCCTGTGCCAGGACCCAAAATAAAGAAGCGAAGTAGAGGCAGGATACACTCTGGATTAACTTTGAGTTCTAAGAAATATCTCATAGGAAAAGTAGAATAAGCCTCTATAGATGGGCAAAATTAGAAACATCTGTTTTATGTCAAGGCACTTCATATGTCTATATTAAAATAATTTGGCATGAAAAATAGATTCACAGTAAATGAAATACTGTTGCAACATTTATTTCTTTTATCTTTTCAGTAGAGTTTTGTAGTAATTTTTAATGTCCATTTTGTTAAGAAAATGTCTTGTCCTTAGCAGTTATTTGATTTGTTCAAGGTATTGGTGCATATGAAGAGAGAAACTGGCCCTCCAAATGTATGGAACTGTCTCTTTTGTCAAGATCTCCTGGCCTCAGTCTACAGATATCCCTTTGACCTTGTAATGAGTCTTCAGTCCAGGAGAGAAAGGCTTGGACCGCACTGGAAGAACTGTCTAGTTTTAGACACTGCCTTGATTTCCTACTTTTTTTCACCTGATGCCACTACACTTTCTCCTGGCTGAGTTAACATTAGTCTGGATGTGAACAGCTTTCCTGCTTACTCACCACCCTCATTAATGTCATAAGACTCGCTGTAACTGTCTTTGCTGATTACTCTACTTTTCCTTTTCTTGTTGCTGTTACAGCAGCCAAGTGGACCCTCAGCAGCTGGGTACATCTCCTCATTGCACAGTTTTTCTCCCGTAGCAGACCTTATATAAGACGGGGAGAAGATTTCAGTGCTAACGTTTCCTAGTGTATGAGCAAGGAGAAGAAACAGAGCCCAAGCCACACCATTCACTGAGAGCCGTAGTGTTGAGTGCTGAGCCACCTTGCAGGCCTGCTACCCATGTGCATACTGTCTAGTGTATTTTCCACATATGTGAGCTGTCTTTTCAATCCTAGACCCCAACGTCAGGCTCTTTACACATCCCAAAGCTTCTGTTTTGCCTCAGTTCTCTGTCATGGTTCCTAGAAGCTTCCAACTATGGTTTTCAAGTGTGCAGCTAGAGGAAGGACTGATCAGGCTGCCTATAACTTTGCAGTTCTCTGTATGATCTAGAGAAAGTAAGGTGGGGATTTCAGCTCTTTGTTAATAAGACAGGAGGGTTCAGAGGCTGTTAGAGTCTGACTTCCCAGAGATTCTGTAAAAAGGTTTCTGTTCATCCAGTTTTGTTCCTTTCTGAACCTCGAGCACCTCTCTTAGCCTTGGTGGGTCTCAACTCTGATAGGATTATCACTTTCTTCACTTGGCTGTTGTAAGGATCAAATGGGCACATGTTCAAGCTCTTAAAACCATTTCTAACTGTACTTTTTTGTTATTATCATTATTATCACTTTCCTCTTGTGATTGAACTTGTCATACCATGTCTCTATTTTGGGTTCCAAAAACATGGTTAACATAATTATGGGTTTAATAGAATTTTTGGATTAACTTGTGAACCCAACCTCCAATTATAGTGCTGCTTTTATGAGAGGATGGATTCCCAAGTTCATTCCAAGCAGATGAGCTTTAAGGAATGTCTTAGAGATTGTCTGAGTTGATGAGAGTGATGAGGAAGGGGAATTGAACATCTGATGATGTATATTGTTTTAGTTGATTATTTGATAGTTTCATACAATATGATAAAATATTTTGATCACATTTACCCTAACTTCTCCCAGATCTATTCTTACCTCCCTGCCCCTCAACTTCATGTTTTTGTGTTTAATAATCCCGCTTCACTCCAGTGTGTGCTGCCCATTTAATGGGACCTTTCATGGAGCATGGTCAGTCTTCCAGGAGCCACACCCTTAAAGAAAACTGACTCTTCCTCTCCAGCAGCCAACTGACCATAGCTCCTCATTTAGGGTTGGGGCTTGTGATGCCTTCAGCATCCCATGCTACACTGCCTGGAACTTGTGCACATTTTATAAAGGCAAACATAGCACCCATGAGCACATGAGTGCAGTGATCCATCATATCCAGAAGACACTTTGTTACTCTGCTATTTTATACTTACTGTGGTGCCAGTGATTGAACCTGGGGCTTCATGCATGCTAGGCAAGTGTTGGAAAGTTCAGCTCTGCCACCAACTCCATTCAAAGATAAATTCATCTTACTCTGTAGTCATACTCATGGGCATTTCTTTGTATTCGGGGAATGTTTAGTTTCTTTCACCCTGTAGTCCAGGGTGAACTGGAATTACTAGGTATCCCAGGCTATCTTAAACCTTACAATACTGCATTAGAGCAGACAAAACCTCATCTAATGAATCTGGACTATGTAAGCTATTGAGGTTATGCATATAAGTGTCACTCACCTAATTTTTGTTGTCAATTTTTCTTGATATTACTTTCTTGCATTTGACTTTGTCTATGTGTTTATCAGTAAAACAGACAATATTTGATTGCCTATGTTTCATCAGTGATTGTCCACACTTCTGTATTGTTGGTTCTGTAATACCATGAAGGATTACTATGCCAGCTCCCGGTCATGTCAGTAAGTTTGATCTCCATACAGCAATTTCACTGTTTGCTTTAATGTCTGATCCCATTTTTCTATTTGTAAGTAAAAGTCATGGAAGGTTTTTTTGATGACTTCATCATACCTGGAACAAGAAAAGCAACCTAGTTAGTGTAAAAAATAAATCCGAAATGTATGGGAACTTGATTTGGAAATTTCTTTACAAATGGGTCTAGAAGGAAGAGAGTAGAAAGGATTGTGAGGAAGAATATTGCTCTCTAGAATCTGAGAGGGGCTTCTGAAGGCCTGTGCTGCTGACTGGGGCTTCAGGACTCCTAACAAAATTCAGAGGAGCCAATCATGGCAGAGGAGATAACGAGGAGACAGGGAGTGTGGGAGTTATAGAGATTTGTTCTGTTTGTTTGTTAGAATGCCTTAAAGTGGTGGTGTATGTTACTGATTTAGCCACATTTTACTTCAAGATTCCCACATACTTTCTGGTGAAAATCAACAAAACCCTTAAAATTCAGATGATTAAACTCTTTCTGGCTGAGTTGTGTGTATGTGTATACACATATACCCCACATGTCTTCACAAATCAATGACAATGCCAAATGGAGCAATTTTCCACAATTTTCCTCAAACGACTGTGTGCTTAAAGACTGCACTCAAGCAAACGGTGAAGTCCATCAGTATCTCTTGGTCCTGCTGAGCTGCTGCACTGTGGCCTGGAGGAGAGCCTGGCTCTTCTGGGATGCGCTAGTGAAGACTGTAGATGGTACTTCTCCACCTGTGTAGACAGATCCCCGCATGAAGAACTTCTCTGTCACCACAGCCTTTGCTAAGTGTAGTGAGTCAGGAATTAGAAAATAGTTATATACCCAGCAGAGAGAACACATTTTAAACAATCTTTTCAGTCATGCTCAGAGTCAAGACCAGAAAAGCTTAGTCCAAGAATTACATGAGGTAAAACAACCTGTGGAGGGATAATTGCAAGAAGTTACATAATTTATGTAGGAAACACTTTATATATACAGAAAACAAAAAGACAATAATTCTTAGTCATATAAAGGCAGCTACATCTTTGAGAAACCAACTGGCAGCTGAAGATACATAGTGCATAACTTAGGCTCACTATTCCATCTGCGTGAAGACTGGGATGGTGTGTCCCATTAGTGAATAGGAATTAGTGTTCCATGCCTCTGAATAAGTAAAGGTCCCCATCCACCCCTATTCTCTTCTTAGTTTCAGAATCCAAAGCTGCCTAGGGAAGAATGTCCCAAATCTAGTGACACATAGAATATGCTCCAAAGTTTGCTTCATAAGTGCAGCTGTGTTTCAAATGAGAGGGGGATTCCAAAAGTATAGAATTATCCTATCTTGCTTTGAGAATGAAGAATGTTAAATGAAGCATAAGCAAAGCACACATGTGTTCGTGCATGCATGCATACACACAGACACACACAAATACACACACAATTTTTTAAAACACAAGGCTGTGAATTTGAAAGAGAGTAATGTAGTGTTGATACATAGGAATATTTGGAGGGAAAAAGCACAAAAAGAGAAGTGTTGTAATTATATTATAATTTCAAAAATTAAAAGCTTATTTTTAAAATTCCAGATCAGCTTGGCAGAGGTGGCTCACAACTTTCATCCCAGCACTCAGGAGGCAGAGACAAGTGTATCTCTATGAGTTCAAGAAGAGCTTGGTCTGCAGAGTGAGTTCAGGACAGCCAAGCCTACACAGAGAAACCTTGTCTTGAAAAGAAACTTGCAGGTGGTTGGGCAAGTGGCAAATAATCATGGCATAATGGATAAAATGTATCAAGAATCATAGAACAGCTCAATGATAGGAGTCCCAAAATTCATTTCTCCAAAGAACTCCATTGCTTTGAGAGCAGTGTGATCATCTTCCCAAAGAGACTGGAACATTGCAGTGTTGACTCCTGTTATGAACTGTGCTTGTAAGTTGAATGCTTCACCATGGAGATTGTTTCATCTTTAAAATTCTGAAATTTTAGTATTGCACATAATAAGTGCTTCCTGAAGGAGAGGATATAGCTATTGAGAGAACTATTAGTCCACCCAAAAGTTTAGATAAGACAGTTAATCTTGTGTTGAATTTTTCAGTATTATATTCATCTTTGAATGGTGACTTTATTCTGGTACAAATAACAAGTAATAAAAGTCTTCTATCTACAGAACTCTTGGATTTTTAAGATAGCTCAGGAATCAGGAATGCTCAGGCTTCAAACACCAAGTCCTGTGGACAGATACACAGACATCCTTACACATTTCACATTTAGATACTGGCCATCTTTATGTGACAGCCAGTGGTTTTATTCTGTAAAGTAGATTTCCAAGCCTTCAAGTAATTGCAAATTGAAACCCCAAATCGGAAAGCAGGTTGGGTAGATGGGTTGTGGTAGGGAAAGTACTGGAAAAGCCAGCAACAACCATTTTGTCTACCTGCCAGGGCCTAAAGGCAAAGCTGTCAGTTTTGGAAAATTACAAGCAAATGACACCAGGCAGTGTCCTTAAACTACCAACAGGTGAATTATTTCTTGTGACTACATCTAGAGAGACTCTGGAGCCCTCACTCTTGATGTAGCTTTCCCACCATCTAAACGTAGAATGTTGAACGAATCCGCCTCCTTTGCTCCATGTGGAAGGAAGAGTCTAGGAAAGCTACCTGCTGCAGCAAGTAACAGCACATGAGATTTAGCAAGAGCACTGTGCAGTCTTCCCTAGTATTCTTTTGGGGCACGGGTTCCCAGCAGCTCTGGGAAATAGAAGATTACCGGAGAAAGCACCTCATCACAAGACCAGGCCTTAGGAAGTGAGAGTACAAATCCAAGCTTCCCAGTACCGTGTGCTCTCTAGTACATGATCGTGCTTCTTACCACTCACTCACTCTGTGGCTCTTGAAAAGAGGATTATGTATGCTTTGTCGGGAATACTTGATCCCTCCTTTCTCACAGGGCTTTCCAAATAAAGTCCACACTGCCCTATTTTTTTCCATGAATATTTGGCAAGCCTTCTGGTATTTTGTTAACTACTGAATTGTTTGAGAGATTTTTAATTGTTGGAGGGTATGATATCAAATATTACTCTGTTCAAGCATTTCCTTCCCTTTTGCTTTCAGAGTGCATATTCTTCCTAATACTGTAGCCTTGTAAAAGCTCCCAGGAACTACCAAAGTCTGGATCCTGAGAAGCAGGGGGTAGAGCGTTTATTCCAGCTGTTGTGCTTTGTTTTGGGTGAAAGGCAGAACCCTGTGACTATCCTGTCAGCTGTTGTCACAGCTCTTTCACTGTTAGCCCTGAATTTCTTTGCTATTATAAATCATTGATTGTTGATGGGTATCAGCTGACGTTACCAACAGTTTCATGCATTTTGTATTCTGTTTTCATTTTGGTTCCACTACTTTGCTATACATCAGCCTATCTTCTAATGACTTCCTTTGCCTGTAGAATCATGTCTGTCTTCTGGAGGAAGCTATCACCTTGGCAGAATTTTCTTCTGATATTCCTTCACAATGTTCGCAGTTCAGCCATTCCAAATGAAGGTCTTACCTCCATGTTCTTTATCCCATTGTATTCTTCTTTCTGCTTCTAATGTTTCTCTATAGGGACACATTCAAAAAAAATTCTGCATTAACCCAAAAATCCTGTGTGTAAGCCTTCTGCAGACTCCTGTAGAAGGAAATGACAGTGTCTGCCTTGCATGCTACAGCACTCTTTCTCTACCACATAGGCATCATCGGAGTGGTTCTGCATATGGGAAACAGCACGTAGTAAGCATAGCTATATGCAGTCTCTGGATCCTTATTAACCTTGACCGTCCCAGGTTTTCTGAAGTATTTGCTTGTTAATCAACACAGTGACAGTAGTGATGAATAAGGAAGCAGTATTCCTGTCACTTTGCGATCAATGAGTGTTCCATATTTCTCAAGCCATTTCCCAATTAAAGTAATGTGTGTTTCTGCTGTACAAGGCCAATAGAAATAAATAATACAGAACAAATATCACGCCTTCAGTACCCCTCCTGCTCCACTCACCAAGCCCTGGTTCATGAAGGACACACTCAGTTGCAATTCCCTGGACATGCATAGCTCCATGTTCTGATAAAGCTATAAATCCATGTGTTCTGTCTTTGCATCCTGTTGGAACTGTTATCTATACATTTAATAATATAAAGCTGTGAATGTGAGATCAATATATATTTTTGCCTTGGAATAGTCTACTTTGGGAATATTTGTCCAATTCTTCGCTTCAATTATTTATTTTTTATTTATTATTTTTTGCTTTACTTAAAATAATTAACTTACTATTTTTGCTTTACTTTTCACTTAACATCCCATTCTCTGCTCCCCTCCTGGCCACTCCCTCCCACATTCCTTCACCCCATACCCTCTTCCCTTCTCTGAGCTGGTCGGGCTCCTCCTGGGTATTCCCCCATCCTGGTACTTCAAGTCTCTGCAAAGGTAGTTACTTCCTCTCCCACTGAGGCCAGACAAGGCTAGAAGAACATATCCCATAGACAGGCAATAGCTTTTGGGATAGCCCTCCTTCCAGGTGTTTGTGATCCACATGGAGACCAAGCTGCACATCTGCTGCATTTGAGTGGGAGGCCTAGGTCCAGCCCATGTATGATCTTCTGTTGGTGGCTCAGACTCTGAGAGCCCAAGGGTCCAGGTTAATTGACTCTATTGCTCTTCCTGAGGAGTTCTTTCCCCTTTAAGGCCCGCAAATACTTTCTCCTATTCTTCCATAAGAGTCTCTGAGCTCCATCCACTGTTTTGCTGTGGGTGTCTGCATCTGTCTGAGTCAGCTGCTGGGTAGAGCCTCTCAGAGGACAGCCACACTAAACTCCTATCAGCAAGGATAACAGAGTTAATAGTGTCAGGGATTAGTGATTGCCCATGGGATGGGTCTCAAGTTGGGCTGGTTATTGGTTGGCCATTTTCTCAGTCTCTGCTATATCCCTTGTCTCTGTGTTTCTTAGAGATAGGATAAGTTTTGGGTCAAAACTTTCATGTGTGATTTTGTGACCCTGTCACTTCTGCCTTGATACTAGAGGTAACCTCCTCACGTACCATATCCCCAGTGCTGCGAGCCACAGCTAAGGACACCACCCAGTGATTCTTGGGTTCCTCTCTTATCCTAGGAATCTGTCTTTTCCTAGAGATGTCTCCTACCTCCCCAACCCTGTCAGCTGCAGATTTCCATTCTCATGGCCATCTGGCCATCCCTCCTGTCCCTCCCTGAATCTGATCCTGAACCACCCCCCATTCCCCTTACCTATCCCCTCAGTTACTTTTCTATTACTGTCATAAATTATCATGACCAAAAGCAACTTACTAATGAAGAAAGGGTTCCAGAGTGTTAATGTCATTCATGCACAGATGATGTGGCACAGTGGCAGTAACAACAAGCTGGCTGGTCACATTTTTTTCAGCACAAAGGAAACAGAGAAGTCAAAACCTGCAAAATGTACTCTCAGTGAGGACATTTTTTCAGCTAGGTTCCTTCTAGAGTCCGATAATCTCCCACTGCAGTACTACCATCTGGTCCCAAGTGTTTCACACCGGAACCCTCCCAATGTAGGAAATACTGTATTGACCAGAGATCGTGTTCTATTCTCACAATGCTGCAAGGAGGTGACATTCTGGTCCTTTCTGCTGGGTTCTATTGCTGGACTGATGAACTGGTATTTGAGGTTACCTGAGTTATGCTGAAGACAAAAGAGTCACTTGATAATCCCCTGGGGCCCTATTTCCACATAGCATTTAGGATTGAAAGTTGCAAGAGGATTTAGTGAAATAATGATGGACCTATTTGGAGATTTGTGTTCTTTCAGGAAATACAAGGTGTTCTTAGTAGCCAAGGAGATGCCAGGCTACTGCTCATTTCTGCTTTATTTGTCCAAATATAAACTAGATGCTTAATAATGTTTACCAATAGCAGCATACCCTAATGATCTGCTTATGGTATAAAATAATGTATTTGGTATTAGTCAAAGTTCTTTCTATAGCATTGTACTGGTTATATATGTCAAGCACCTCTTTCTGTAGGGCTGTATGATCATGAAGTATAATGAATGCCTTTAATATGTTATTGTAGATGGAGAATGTGGTCACAACCAGGAGCAATAAAGCCTGCACTGCTTTCTAGCAAGGCAACCTTCACCCGCTGTCTTATTTGAAGTCTTGTATCTCTAGGATAGGATCCTGGTGTTACATACAGCTATCTGTGTAGATGCTATCTGTGTAGATGTATAGCTCACATATTTACTAGAAAAGGAGCCAAGGTAACTTTAGTATGGTTCTGTGCCATTCATTTATTTAAGGAATGTTTCTCTGGGTGTGCTCCAAAGTAGATTTGTATAGTAAAAGTCTTATCACGCAAGCTGGCAAACTAGTTGTTTGGAGACCCAGTAGAAGAGGAACACAGCCCTATGGGTCTTGGTGATCAGTTCTAGATTCCTTCAAATCCCTGTTCCCTTTCACAGCCTGACAATACTTCTCACAGAAACTCATTACAAAGATCAATGTCTGACTGGTTTACTTCATTTTGATTTCATGCAATGTGTTTTTCTTGTGGTTTGGGTCTTGTGTTACGCAAACACATTTTCTGTGCACAATCTCAGTACTGGAAAGCTGGAGGAATCTTTTTAACCTTAGCATTCATTTCCCCCTTAGTCTTCGTTGATTCCCATTTTATTTTTCTCTTTCCTATCATAGGCATAAGCATATTATGAACTGTATTAATGGTGTCTTTTAAAACTAATGAAATGAAGAGATACACTTCATCTCTTTGCAGCTGTCTGCATGTTTGCTTTATTTTACTTTCTTGACATCCTCACCTGCTCATTAAGTGTGGTATACAGTCCTCTGGTCCAGATTATCATTTCTTACTCAGATTATTTCCCCCAACAACATACTTATTTGTTCTGCATTTGCATATGAAAAGAGACAGCCTGAGATGCTTGTCACAGTTCTTTAAACAAGCTTTCACTCTGGTCCAAATCAGGATCGTTCACTACTGTGTATATACAGTCAAGTGTATAGAGCAAATGTGTGTCTATTGTTTAATGCACTTGCTCCCCAACTCCTTTTAAGTACTTAGTACCCTTTTATACATGTATAAGATGACTGTTGGAATTGTTAAGTGCTAAAAATCAAAGTGCAATGATAAAATTCAGCATTTCTGTTAAGTTGTCATTCGGTTATTTAGGTCCCAAAATATAATGTCCTTCCTGACATGAAGTGGAGTTTTCATAAATCTCTCTCTCTCTCTCTCTCTCTCTCTCTCTCTCTCTCTCTCTCTCTCTCTCTCT
>NW_021605585.1:1658983-1765172 GCF_004785775.1 Grammomys surdaster | reverse complement strand
TCTCTCTCTCTCTCTCTCTCTCTCTCTCTCTCTCTCTCTCTCTCTCTGTGTGTGTGTGTATGTGTGTGTGCATGCATGTGTGCATGTGACTATGTGTGAGTGTGTTTTGTGTGTATACCATATTTTCTGGTCATTCACCAACAATGCAACTGTTGTATCCTATGAGAGAGTGTGGTTGGTTTTCAGTAAGCTGCCTGACTGTCTTCTAAAGTGGCTAAGTCACTGTATATTACTACCTGCAGTGAACTACAGTTCCCTTTATCTCTCTCTCACATGTCCCAATGAGCATTGTTTTTTTACTTGGCCAAATATATGTTAATGCTCCATTGCTGTTCTTAGTCATAGTTCCCTGGTGGCATATGATGTTATTGTTGAGCATCTTTTTCTACTAGACAGCTAGATAACTTTTGCTACTAGACAGTGAAATGTCTGTTTATTTCCTGGTCCATCCTAAATTTATTTTATTTATTGTCAAATTTTACTTGTGTGTTTTGCATAATAGTTCCTTATTTGATATATTTTTGCAATTATTTCATACGACTCTATCTTCCTATTCCCTCGAAAAAGACGTGGTTTTGACCAATCCTATCTGCCTCATTGACCCACATCTCCACTATAGTATCTCTTCAGTCAGCTTTGAAAGTTGAAGACTTTGGGCTAGCGAGATGTTTTAGATGAAAAAGCACTTGCTGCACAAACCTGAGGGCCTGAGTTCAGGTCTTAACTCCTGGCTCCCATTCAGAGGTAGAGTTAAAACCAATGCACAGTCATCCTCTCTCCTCCATAGCCCTGGCGTCATGTGCACCTTTGTGCATCAGAGAAGCAGACAATGAATAGCATTTTTTTTAAGTGAAGAGTAGCTATTGTTGTCTGTGGGAAAGCATAGCATTTCTTTTTTTCCATGTCGTAGATTACAGTGGTGGCTGGACTGAGGGTTCAGTGGTCAGGAACTCTTGCAGCTGGAGTGGCAGCTTAGTGATCAGGAGCCCTGGATCCTCTTGCAGACAGCCTGAGTTCTGTACCCAGCACCCACACTGTGGCTTTCAACCACCCATAACTCTAGTTGCAGTGGAATCCAGCACCATCTTCTCGAATCTGCAGGCACCAGTTTCTCAAGTAGTCTTCTTACATGCCTTCAACCAAAGCACTTGCTCATATACCTAAATAAAAGTGAACAAATCTTTTCAGAATAGAAAAAGAATAGCATTGTGGCTTTTCTTGAATAGTAAAGCATATTTTTCAAAACTTAAGTAAAATATCTGACGTGTAGATGGACACACTAACACGTGAGAATTGTTGCTTGAGCCATAGAAAACAGAAGAAAAAGCAAAAGTGAAAACCATTGGCTCAGTCCTCTGCCTGTAACAATGGAAATATTTGAGTAAGTTCCTTCTGTTCGACATACATTTCCAGTTCATTTCCTCCTAACCTGAAAGCCCCCTAAAATAAAGAGATTCGTGTCTTGGATCTAGGAGTGTTCAGCAGGTGGTAGGCCCTTAACTGACACCCCCTGAATGAAACTTACTAGTCTTATTCATCCTGCCATGACTGAACACTGTTAGTCTTCTTATTGTTCCTTTAATGGAGCCAGTCATACTTCTTGTGCTTTTTTTTGTTCTTGTTGTTTTTTTTAAAGTTTATGGTTTCAATCTTTTCATGTCAGGCACTTGGAGCCTTGCCCTGCTAGGGAGACCAGATGAATGACAGAGGTCTGATTAATTAGTATTTGCTTTATATGTGTTTGTTTTTATTCTTCTCTAAAGCTCTACTGGAAAAAAAATCCTGCCTAATGAGATAACAAATAGTGGAAAATACTTGAAAATTGCACTTACTATTTAAATGTAAAGGTCAATATTATTGTAGCTGTTAGTAACCACAAACATCCTATTAAAACCCTAAGCTTAATTGCATAAAGAGCTTGTTGATTCCCTCCTGCCCTTTTTCCTCCCTCCTCCTACCCCACTCCCATAATCCAGGCACCAAAATTAAACCTATTTAGGGATGTTTGAATCAGCATATTGCCTGTAAACGATTTATCTTTCTGCAATACACACTTTCCTGAATTTCTCAAAGGCATGTGACTTCAAGAAATCTTTAAATATGTAAATAATATTATAAGTCTCTGATGAATTGCAGATGAACTGTATTATTCTGATGTCTGAGTGATGCAACAAAAGCTCAAACTCCCTGCTGGATTATTCCTGTCACATTTTACATTAATAAACATCAGTCAGCCTGCAAGAATGGTGTGTTATCTGAATTTAATGAACTTCTGTACTGAATGGAATGCATCTAATTGACAAAGTGTCATCAAACAGAACAGAAAAGAGTACAAATCTCCTGAAAACATGAAGGAGAGAACAAACAAGAGAGCAGAAAAAGAAGGAAAAAAATCCCATAGCACACTGTACATGGCGGGGTGGAGTACACAGGAAAATCTCAGAAAGGCAAGTCTCTGTGGGTGGACAGCAGTGGTAGGCTTCTGCCAGGAGTCTCAGATCTCTGGATTAATATTGCATTTCCTTTCGTTGTAGACACAAACTCAAGGCCAAACATAGGAAATTGTCTGTTAAAAAATAATCCACTGTAAATTGTTCAAGTCGTAGGTAAATGTAGCTCTACTTTTGGCCTTATGATGTTGTACCCAATAAACTAAAGATAAAACTCCTTTAAATGAGTGTCACTACCAGATTCCCCACCTTCTTTTTCTTTAGTTCAATGACAGGGCAGCATAACTGCCAACATTTATGTTCACGCATAGAGTATGTGGATTTTTAGAACACAGCTATAATGCCATTCTCTAACACAAAAACAAAAACCAAGTGAGAGCTTGCAAAATACTGCCCTTTATGTTGTTCTTGGGATATTTTAGGACCACAATTGGGTGAATTGATCGTCCAAGGAAGCTGATATGTAACATTTGTATAATTATCCCCCATATGCTGGGATAGTTGGACAGAACCACTGTGGTCACGGGCTCCTTTTAATGCTAGGTGGCCCTCATCTCAGCCCTTTCAGACCCTAGAGCATGTTGTTCACCTAGTCACTGAATTCCTCCTGTCTTTTATCCTAACTCTGAATGGAAATTTTACTCTCCTCCCTCATATTAATTTGGGTTGCTGGTCTCAGCACCCCTCTTCACTCTGTGGCTCTGTGAGATGGGCTAACTACAGCCTTACTTTTCTATGCTGCTAAATGCATAAAACCTAGAAAGTCGCCCTGGACATTTTTAGAATGAAAGAACAAACAGTGACTTGTGGTGTTTCAGTTTCTCCTGTTTTGTTTGTTTTGTTTTGTCTTTTTTGGGGGGGTTTGACAAAGGTACTCTTAGACCACATCTACACTTGTGGTGTTTCAGTTTCTCCTGTTTTGTTTGTTTTGTCTTTTTGGGGGGGTTGACAAAGGTATTCTTAGGCCACATCTACATTTATTGAGACAACTGTGAACTTAAAAATCTTTCAAATTTTTTAATTAACTCAGTGGCCCAATCCTTTAAAAAAATGTAATAGTTATATTGATCATTTTACGAATGTTGTCATTAATTCTTAGGCAGGGAAGAGGAAGAGAAATTAAAGAGTGGGTAAGAAGAGATGAGTGGGAGAAAGAGAGATTGTTGAGTCATTGGTACAGTCTCTAGCTGTGTGAAGCAGTTAAAATGTTGAAATATTTCTGAGGCTGTCAGTATCTTCTGTTTTGGATTCTGTACAAGTGATCTTCATGTCAAAAGATTGATTTTCTTGTCTTTAGGTATAGAAACATTAGCAGACCTCACATAGAGAAAACTGTTGAATAAGTTAGGATCTAGCCTGTTGTTTTCCAGCTAATAGTTTGGGTATCTAAGGCTAGAGAGCTTCTCACTGAGAGGGAATGCCCCATGTAGGTAAGATGCACACATTCCCGGTTTCCTCTCACGGCACCAGTGTCCCACAGCCTCTGATGCTTTAAGCCCTGTGAAGGAGTGGGGTCCTCAGACCTGTTTTGTTGTCTTCTGAAAAATGCTGTTTAGATTTGTAATAAGCTGAGATGGTCTGTAGCTGATGCTTTTCTACTGTTTTGTTGGGGGTGAAGCTGAGGTGGGATAGCTTCATGCTTCTTTGACCTTCATGACTTGGATTTATGCTGGACTAGAGCATCAGTGATTGTTGTCATTTGCACAAGCCCCTTTCTGTGCCAGGTCAGCCACCAACATTTAGTATTTCATAGCACTCAAAATGGTGTTACTTTTTAAAAATGTAAGATGTCCAGTCAATCTAAAGAATCGGGTTTTAGCATGAACGATCAGAGGGGTTCTGATGAGTCACTTAAGTTTTTTGCTTTCCAATTACTCTTACCTGAATATTTTTTATTTTAGTACAAAATTGTGATGTCCTTGTTGAACATTCTTAACATTTTTTTGATACTAAATATACTTAAGAAAAAGGCTTAAGTCCAGTTTAACTTACTAATATGAGCTACTTTTTTTAAAGCGAGGAATTATGAATTTTGCATTTTAGGGAAATTTTGAATTTATAGAATAATTACATCATCTCATGTAACTATATTAGCAGGACCTGACCCATTCTAACTGAAAGTAGTGTTTTAGCAGAAACTTGGACATTTGCATTTATGTTCCTCAAGAGTTATTATTTCATTCATCAGTCCAGACATCCCATCCCCGAATGCCAACTCTGTCAGCCTCTACCAAGTATAAGCAGATTTATCCATAAGTATATAATAAGCTAAGTGTGCTGGTTCAAGAAGCTTATAAACTAATAATGTTAGTAGTTGTTAACATTTCTATAATATTTTATAATTTACAAAACAAAAACCATGTGGTTATCTCCTACTCTAAAGATTTCAGACCAAATTCTTACTTCTCCATGCTGACTTCATCTCCTTCAGTCCAGTTGAGGATTTTATTATCCACACCCCTTTCTTTACAGGAAAGAATCTTGAAGAACCAGACAGTCTTCTACAACTTTGTTCATGCTCATGTTCATGGACTTAGAAGGTGCATTACAGAGGCATGGATTAGTGGAGAAAGCACTGGCCATTAAGTGCTTCCCAGCTGTGGAAGCCTAGCTAAGACAAAAAACACAGCATTTCCTTACTTGCACAGCGATCTTTAGAATGATGATTTCTGAACAACAAAGGTAGAATGGGGTGTGCTCAAATGGACCTGTCATTAGTCATCCTATAGTTTTGGGAGCCCACTATGAACCAGTGACTCCTCTAGAACCTGAGACCAAGTATTGAACACTATATAAGTAGCTCTGCTGTCTAGATGTTGACATGCTAATCGTACGACATTGGAGGGTGAAGGGGAAATAGTGCCTGATACCTTGACAATGTTTTCAAACATCTTTCCAGTCCTCATCTGGCCCATCCCTTCATGTTAGAGAAACCTACCTAAGAATTAGCCATAAGAGCTATGTTATATCCCTTAGGTAGCTGTGTGCACGCAGAGAAGGCATCCATGTAAGTTGTCATCCCTAAAGCTTCCTTAACATTTCTTTGAAACTAGTGCACATGCCCTCTTTGGTGAATGAACACAAAGGCCATTTTGTACTGGTTATATAAGGTTTATTTAAAATCTGTGAGTTAGTAGAAGTCAGTTAGAGGTCACCAAGCCCTCCTCATCCACATGAGCAAAGGGAATATGCTCTGATGTATGAAGGGAAGACGGTAAACCCTGAGCTCTTTAGTCAGTGCTTATCCGTATGGTTTTCTACACCTGCCATGCCAACAATTCTAATACTTATCAGGAGGCATGTATTCAGGTGTGGAATGCGTGCTCATGGATTTAATGGAGCCAGTCAGTAGAAGTGCAACAGTAAATATCCTTGCTGACTGGCTGCAGGTAGCAGGTAGGATTCCCATCCTCCTCACCTCACACTTCTGGCTGGTAACTACCAGCACACATATCATTCCCAACCTATCCACAGAGTCTGAGTGAGTCCACCATGCTAATGAGATGCTTTGCCGGCTATTGTCTTCTCACTTTGTTAATGGCCATGTGAAAATCTATGCGTGAATCTGAAAAAAAAAAGATCTTAAAAATTGGTGCAGTTTCTGTTCCAAAGAGAAGATAGACTTCTCTTGATGAAGTCTTGACGGCAGCAAATTGAGACGAACTGAAAGCAAAACAGCCTACTCAAGGTTAGACAGTGACTGGAGGCATTTCATGCACTTAAACAATATTTAGGATGACCCTATGTAAACTCGTATTATCACTTAAAGCCGGTGTAAAAATATACCCCATCTGCTGTGCTAGGCCTGCTGTTGCTTGCCACATTTCTCTGACAAGCTGTTACCTCAGTATAGAGAGAGAGTATACATTTTGGAATCCGGAATTTGAGTTTGAAAAAAAAATGGTATCTGGTACATATGGACTAGATTCTGTTCTTCCAAATGTGGATTTGTAACCTCATTTATTCTTAAAGATGATGTGTTAAATTGGGGCTTTTTTTTTTCATTTTTCTTTTCTTTCTTTTTCTTTTTTTTCCCCCAATATCCTGGGTTGTTGGGATTTGGGATTTTTTAAATTTTTTTTCTTACTCTGAAGACTGGAGTTCTCATAATTTTATGCCTTTGACATGGACAATGTGCAATAAGAGATTGTTTAATTTGCATCTATCAGGTGACGTGCAGAATTGGTGCTGGGAGTTGTGAATAGCAAATAGCATAGCTGAGTTCCAAACCAGCCCATATACACTGGTGTCTTTAAATTCACAGGTATTAAAGAAAGATTTAGGAAATATAGTTTGTATAATTGCTTCTAAACAAGTGAATTTGGAGCTTAAAGACTCTAATTCCAGGCTTTCTAGTGGCTTGGAAGCAGCCAAGAGATAATCTGCTTTCTTAGAGCATAAAAGGCAAGACTAGGGGTTAGATCCGCAGACGTCATGCTTTCCTCTCTGCTGTATGGATCTGGGAATAGCACATTTAGCTGGGAACTGCAGTCTAGCACAGCAGGACAATACCACTGAGCATTTTGCGCTTGTTTCCACGGGTCAGTCACTTCTTTCCTGCTGAAATGTTACAAAATAACCAATAGTTTAAAAAAAAGAAGAAGAAGAAAAGAAAACAGAACAGCTGTGCAGGATCCTTCTTGAAATGTATCACTAGCCTCAAGATTTTTGTAGACTTAATTTTGTTTGTTTGCTTATGATTTGTTTTTTTTTCTGTTTTGTTTTTTGTTTGTTTGGTTTGGTTTTTGTTTTGATTTGGTTTTGTTAAATATAACCTAGTAGCTTGATCAAACAATGACACTTTATTTATTATTGTATCCCACTATTATTCATTAAGTGATTAGTGCTTTGCAAACATGAGTCCAGCAGAACCTATACAGTCAATTGTGCAGACTTTAAGATTAAGAAAATACTCAGATAAAAACCCATGTTGTTCGTTTCTCCTGCCAAGAGACTTTTATACTCTAGTTTGACTTCTATGGTCACTGTTATCCAAGACTATTCAGACTGGTATTTAGGGCCTGAACAAATCTCAGACAGTCATTTTTGACACCAAGATCTCATGTTGAACTAGCCTCACCCTTGCGTTGGCATGCATGCTGCTTTCCTTCCTTCATAAGTTTGCTGTTGGATTGAACATGTGTGGTCAGTGCTAAAGCTTCGACCACAAGCGTATTTGAATGTTCCACTTAGTTTTCAATGTATTTTCTTTATCACTAACTTAGATAACTAGAAATTTGGGGTGACAAAAATGTAGTTGAGACTGTAAACCGCCCCATCTCCTGTCATCAGCTTTTTGTCCTGGTCAGTGCAGTGATTAACACTGTCCCTTTGTGATCCTCAGTCCCTGGTATTTTCTTCCATTGTCCTTTTTGGCCTTAGCTCTCATTGATACTTCTTGGCAATTGTGAGTTTCTAATGGGCCAATTGCAATTTCTCCCACAGACTTCACATAAACTGTTGTTTTCCATGCACTTACTTATGCAGTTTAGCTCTTCCTGCCTGTCTCCTACACCTCTTAAGTCATTCCAGTTTTCCTGTGTTGGGTCAAGTACCACTGTAGCCTGTGTTTGCTACATTGTGAGCTCTTTCTTCCACCATTCTCTGCTCTTTTTCTTCTACCCTTTAACCCTCTAACACTAGATAAGCAAGAGAAAAGAAAAGAGATCCCTGAATGAAGTCAGCAGTCAGAAAGGGGGACAACTTTCTCATTAGATCATGCTGATCAGGGCATCAAGCTCCTTGGAGCAAGTTTGATCTTTGCCTTCAAGATATCAAACACCTTTTCCTTCTTCTCCTCCTCTTCCTCCTTCTCCTCCTCTTCCTCTTCACCTCCTCCCTTCTTCTAATTATTCTTCTCCTTCTCTTTCCTCTCCATTTCCCCTTCTCCTTCACTTCCTTCCTTCTTCCTCTTTCCTTCCTCCTTCCTCCCCCTCCTCCTTTCTTCTTTGCACAAAACAACTTAACTGCCACCAACAATCAGCCAACAACCAACCAACCACTTCTCACAGTTCTTACATGTATATACCCTCAGAAAACTCCTCAGAATTCCAGACATCACACAATCACAGAAAGTATTTTGCAGCTAGCAAAATTAAACCCCTGGTAGAGCACGAGACAAATCATAGTCAGCCGGTGTGGACAATCTGACACAGTCCCATATCCTCACCTCTGTGATCAAAATGAAAACATTCTTATAATATTTCTGTGTTTTTCAAAGAAGCCAAAATTCCAAAATTTCACTACAGTACCACACAACTGAACCAAGTCTTCTGCTTTGTTTATGGTACTTACTGAGGTTCCCCTGACCTATGTTTATACCTCACCACATTATGAGTGACAGTATAGTAAGGTAACTGTTCCTTTCTACCTACAGATTATCTCTTTTCCTTAATAGAAGTACAAGAACAGGTTATTTTTGTTTAGTGTTTCTTATTTCCTAACGAGTTTCATGAGGACCTTGACAATCACATTGAGACCTGAAAGAATTGACAGTCAATGAGTAAGAATTGTCAGTGTCGCCTTCAGTTTACAAGATTTCAATATTTATTGACATTTTTCTTTTGTTTTTGAGATTAGAATTATATCATCTCTCCCTGTCCTTTTCTCCTTCCAAAGACAACTATGTCTATTGAAACAGAAATTCAGTTCTGATTCTACAACAAAAAATTTATATATTAAAATGATAAAGGAGAAACATTGTTAATTTCAGAGTTATCCTATTGCCTTCTTTGCTTATGAAGTCAAAAATTCTGAGACTTATTCTTTGTGGAAAGCCAAGTTCTACCCATTTCTCTTAGTGTATTTTGAAGTGTAACTGTTAAATAGCCATTGATTCATGTTGCATTGATACCCACCAACAGATGTACTTTTGATATAATGCTGAGATAGGCCCCCGTGTTCATGGAGGTATAGAAAACTCCAAGCCTGAATTGTCTATAATACATGCAGTAGTGTTTGTTTGAATATGACAAGACTGATCATTTACTAGCAAATGGCGGCTCTGGAAATTACATTATTTTGCATTATTTACCTCATTTTAGGGGCATATAATTGAGAAATAAGTGTTCTTCCATAGTCTTAGTTCATACTGCCACAAGGGGATGAGAAGATATTCTTTACAATTGTTCAAATACATGTACCTGAGAAGCCTCCATTCATCTTCATCTTGGCATTTTAAATGTCTTGCTGCTCATACTTTCGGTGTGAAGGATGGAGCCAGTCTGAGCTACCTGGACATGAATTTCACTAGGGACTGGGAACGGTGGAAATGAGGAAGCTGTGTTTGTTCCTGGAAGGCAGACTTTAGGTTTATAATCTTCCATCGTGCTAATAGGCAGTTTTCTCAGTGTTCCTTATACCATGTATCTTTAATTTTTGAATTGTTAGAGACATTATTATTTTAAATCACCAGATAGAGCATGTATAGATAAACACTAAGTGTGGCCATATCTGAATTTAGTCCCTCATGACTCAACCTCCTGGGCTTGGTACATTGTCTCCTAAGCTCCAGCTTGACAACAATTTTATTAGTTTTTAGAACTGTTCCTTTTATCAGTTGGACAGATATGCAGTTAATGAGTAAAGGTGTTTTTTATCTTTCCCTTGCTCTCCTGTGAAGGGAGCAAAGTGGGATTTTACCTGTACCAGTTGCTCCTACTGGCAGCTCATTCCTACACCCTGTCCCAGGTAGAGATGCCTCCTGTAGAATTGTCCTTTCTTTTATAGCCCCAGGGCCCCTTGTGCCTTCAGTGGATTTCACAGCCCTATCAATGACTGGGGATTAGTTTAACAGTGTGAGAGAAAGGTGAAGACACCATCCTTTGACGTCAACCTTAGGTAAGCTACTAAATAGTTATACGGCTCAATACTCTGCAGTATCAGTCTCAGGAGTAGTCAAAGAACTTTACATTCCCTCACTTAAACTTATATTGAAAATAATGAGACTTATATTTTAAGTCTTTGTGTGGTTTTTAAAACTCTGTGGTGTTTGGGCCATTTGACAGGATTTTCATGCCAGCTGCTATTTGAAACGGTAAATAGTGCCCGTTCTTTCCCTCCTTGAATCTAGTTCTGCATTCTGTGGCCCTTCTCATCCTGTTAGCAGAGAGGAAATTACCACATTGCTCTTCTGCCTGTTGAGGATGGGAAGTGAAAGGAAGTTATGCCTTTGCTGAAGCAGACTGGAACACAACCCAGTCTCAGTGTAGTGTCTTGAGCAATAGCAGAGACTCTTGTTCACTGTTCATTTGTTGTAATTGTCTTACCTTCCATGCACGGAAGATTGAGTAATATTCCCTCACTAGGAGGTGACTAACAAAATGACCCCTTGCATATTGTCTCTGTATGTTGTATGAAGCAGAATTCGCAAGTTAGTATAGAATGTACTATATTCACTAGGCATGCCATAACAAACACTGTACAGTCGTGAAATATATTTAGGTATCCTTGGTCTTCTGAATTTACCTACAAGGTCTTATACCAACTGTATTATCCCATTCATGAGCAGTGATCCTTGGTTAGTGTTACAACTATAGTAAGGACTCTCTGGGACAATGATATTACAAAGTATCTCTGGGAATATTGTCCCCCAAATGTTGCCCAGAGGGTCCTCAGCCCTTGATGCTCCTAATAATATTGACTCCATCATCACACACAGTGTTTCTCTACTTCATTTTTGTGAACACTTAAGGTAAATGTTCACTAATATTTGATGATCATTGTTGCTATTTGATTTTTCAAGTGTTGGGGATCTAATTCAGGACCCTTTACTCACTGGGCCAACCACTCTCCCTCTGATCTTTATCTCCAGCCCCACACTTCAGCATTTTGTTAATAGTCTTAGTCTCTCTTACCCCCTCCCCTTTTTATTCATAGAAAAATGCCCTGGCTTTCTACCATTGCTGCCTGCCTTGGGTAGAGTCATGTATTAACATACCACAGTCTGCAGTATAATTTACTTCAGGAAGCTTTTCATTTCGAAACCTTAGTTGGCTTTGGTAATGCTGAGGTACCCAAACTCCAGCTGAATTAACTAAATGTTGGCTATTAGTAAAAATAAGAAGGACTGGTAACAAAATGAGCAGCTATTTTGCATCAAATGCTGGGTAAGATTCTTCATGTATAAATTCCAATTTACTTGCTAACTGGAATGTCATCTCATCTTGTAATGTCCAATTTGTAGCCAGAAATACTCAACACATTGTGCCATTGTGGGTAGCAAAACTAAGCTTTGAACTCTTGAGTACCATTTATCACAAAGTCTATATTCTTTCTCTTCATGAAAAGCAAAATGACTTTTCAGTGCCCTTCTGATACTAATGGCTGGAACCATCATGCTTATGGGCTTGCAGATGCAATCTAGAAGTATGTTAAGGTGTCATCTACATACCAGCGTGCGAAACCTGTGCTCTCCTTTGATTTCTCTTGCTGTGATGAACAAAACAACCAAAAGCAACACGGAGAGGAAAGGGTTTATTTCATCTTAGAAATTACAGCCCTCCATCAAGAGAAGAAAAGACAGGAGCTTAAAACAGAAACTACGGAGGAGTACTGCTCTTGGCTTGCCACAGGCTTGCTTTCAGCAACCATTCTTATATAGCCTGAGCCCACCTACCTAGGAATCGTACTGCATGCAGTAGTCTGGGCCCTTCTACACCAATTAACAATCAAGAAAACCCCTCACAGACATACCAACAGGTCAATGTGATGGAGGCATCTTCAGTGCAGATTCCCTCTTCCAGGTATGTCAGGGTTTAGCCATCATAGATGAGTAACTTGTTCAGCATGAAGGGATAGGACTTACCCTGTTCTGCCTTAGTTAAAAAGATGGAAGGATTGTAGACTGTGGTACTGTTAGCTGCCACTGTGGATGCCGTACTGGCAGAGCAGTGTGAGTGACTACATGGAGACCAGTGGCCTGGATCTAGAGTCTCACCAATCAGCTGTATTTTCTGTTCAAAAACTAAGCATCGGAAACGAACCTGGATGAGGCACAGGAGGAGTTGTTAGGCGGGACAGAGTGATGGAGATGTAGTGCTTAACTAGGACATTCCCAACAGAATTCCTTTAAAAAAAATGAAGAAAAGTGAATCCAGGAAGAGAATAGAGTAAGAAAGAAAGACAAGCTGACCCTGAACGGCCCCACCCAATTAGACATGCTTCAGGCCTATGCCATGTATCCTCTGTTCAGAGTGTGGTAAAATGTGTCAAGCTTAGAAGCCAATATGCCAGAATTGTAACTCTGCTTCCACCACAGTCTCTACAGCAGCATGCCCTTGTAGGTATTAGACTGCACGTCCAAGCTGCACTCCATGGACTCTAAAGCTCTTAGTAGGCTTTCTGTTTGCATTACACGAGAATGTACTAGCCAATAGGTATTGGAAGAGGTGTAGCCTTTCACACTGATGTGTGGAGGCCTCACCTTGTTACATAAGCTCCCTAGAATCATACACTTCAATTCTTCCCTTTGAGTCTTCCTCCTTTATGCACTTTGTGTCCAGCACTATGGGATTCTCCCCATACTCAAAGACAGTTTCAAGTTTAATCATTGCCATCCATTTTGATCACAGAAGAGTACAAGGAGCAAAGGTTTACTGGCTTCTGGGTTGGAATTCTGTTTCGATTACATAGATGAACAGGAAATAAGTTTCAGGGAAAAGCATTAGAAAAGGCAGAGTAGTCAGGTGAGGTGGTGCATGTCTTTAATCCCAGCATTTGGAAGGCAGAGGGAAGTGGAGCTCTGTAAATTGGAGGCCAGCATGGTCTATATAGAAAGTTCCAGGACAACCAGGGCTGCATAGAGAGGCCTGCTCTCAAAACAACAACAACAATAAAGGCATCATATTTGGGAGAAAAGATGGCCGTGACTACCATATTCTGGTAGCATCAGAATATGGTATATCTCTTGAAGATATCTATTCAAAGACAGAATCATATCTTATAGTCACTCAGAGGGAACTATAAATAATTGGAACAGCTACAGATTATTTACATAATTTAGGACACTAAAAGAGAGGCAGGTTATGCCAAACCTCAAAAATATTCAATCTCCCACTGTTTGCTCCAATTTCTTAGGTAGTTAGCAAGTAGAGGACACACAGCAGT
Source organism: Grammomys surdaster (assembly GCF_004785775.1). NCBI lineage: Eukaryota > Metazoa > Chordata > Mammalia > Rodentia > Muridae > Grammomys > Grammomys surdaster. The sequence continues at coordinate 1,751,616 of NW_021605585.1, read as the reverse complement.
TACTACTCAAGTTGATCAGGGCTGAGCTCGCAGTGTGCTTAGCTCAGACACTCTTATACTTCTCAGGGTCCAGGTAAGATTCTGGGTGAGTTACTAAGAGACCAGGGCACATTTGGGGAATGGCAGACTCCCCTGTGCCAAACTCTGAACTGTTATCATTCAACCAACTGGAATATGAAAAGCTACCTGAAATTTTCCCAGAAATACCTATTCATACTTTTCATTGTTTCTAGTATACCGTGCTATAGTTCAGTTCCAGGATCAGCATAGGTGCTCTCATCCAAGCCTTGATACCACCACATGGCTGCCTTGAAACAACAGGTCTTTTCCACACTGAATGAAGGACTGAGTGAATGGATGGCTGGGACACTTTATAGCAAATGAATCTCTTAGTCTTTCCATTACACATTATACATTTACTTTTGTGTGACTTATTAATTTATGTATATGAGTACACTGTAACTGTCTTCAGACACACCAGAAGAGGGCAGTAGGTCCCATTATGGTTATGAGCAACTTTGTGGTTTCTGGGAATTGAACTCAGAACCTCTGGAAGAGCAATGAGTGCTTTAACAGCTGAGCCATCGCCCCAGCCCCACATTAGACATCAATTTAGCTGTAGACATGTTAAGAGTAAGGTAGATCCTAAATCTTATGGGGAAAAAAGATACATGAACGAATACTAAACAAGAGAGATTAATTTGTGAGTCACCTGATGGAGGGAGGTATCTTAACTTTTCCTTACAGGAAACATGGAGACTGGTCATTTCTTGACTTGGGAGAAATGAGTAGGAAAACTATACAGTTGCGACTTCTAACTTAACAGTGAGGAGCAGGTGAATTTGCATATGACCATAAATGTGTTAAATTGCATTCCACATGGTCACTTTGTACATGATGTTCAAGCTGTCTCCTACATCGGACACAAAGTTACTAATAATACTAATAGGTGTGGATGGGCTCCTTGTTAAATGCATTGCATTCTCCACTGTCTCCAGCAGGGGCATTCTAAGCATCCGCAGGCAGCCCTTGCTCTCTCAAGGTCATCTCCGTGACCATCTGTTAATATGCTCTGTTGAGATTCAGTCATTCTTGTCTCATCTCCCCTCAGGCTGTCAGCTGTCCTCTCTGCTGTGACTAACCGGCCTCTCTCAGTCTTTCCCACCACCTTCAAATGCTTATTGGTTCCAATATCCTCTGGTGTGAGGAAGAAATAACAAAATGAGCAGTAGACTCATTGGCTAATAGGAGCCTGTAAGCATAAAGAGAAGCCTGGCATAGCATCCATCACAGAGAAAGGCTTTTGCTTTCACCATTTTTCAGAGAGCTGTTGAGGCTGTGCCCCCTGCTGCTTCACCATCATTTACCACCTCTTTCCAGTTCTCTAGAATGTCTCTAGATGTGGGTTACAGCTAAATACTGTCACCCGCACTCCACGCAGATTTTGTTTTTCCTTCATAACAATTGGACGGCCGTCTCTAAATCAGATCATTTTAGATTGTCTCCCTTCTCTGTGACTTTAACAACACACTGACTCAAAGCTGCTTACAGTTGGCAGCTTTCAGCCATTTATTTGGACTACCAAGCAAGAATGCTCACAGCCTTTCTGATGAACGAAGACATCTTTATTTCCAGTTCACACCCTTCATCATAAGAAGGGTATTTGAAGGGAAGCCAAAAAGCATACTTCTCAAACTTCATGCTTCACATGCTTGCAGGAATGGGAGAATATTTCCTTACCCCAGCGTCTTCCAAATTGTGCAGTAGAAATTGACAGTAATGTACTCACGGTCCACCAACAAAAAGAAAAACTATATTTCACTTACTTTATAGGAAAAGCCTCAGTTTTCCCAAATTGTATTTTTAGTAGATACTCCACGGAGAACGACCTTTTTTTTCCATCTTATTTCCTTGCTGTCTTTGAATGGGTCTCCATGCTATTAGCCAAAATAGAGCCTCTGTAATAGTTAACAGAAACTTTTTTTTTGAAATTGGAAAAACTATGGCCAAGAAGCATGGTTCCTGCTCCAGGTTGGTCAAGGCTAGAACTTGGGGGCTGGAGCAAGGGGCTTTCCTGCTTTGGCCAAGACTTCCTGGTAGAGAGAGCTAAACTGAGAACCTGATGCCATCGCTGCTATCTGCATTTCCCTTTTGTGCACTGGGAGCTGCCCTGGGTCTCCAATACTCCTTCCTTCATGGCCAGGACAAGCTCCCTTGCTCCTGGATCTGCACTTTTTCTCCAGAATCTCCTCTCCAAGTCTGGGAATGTGCATGCGTTTGCACGCTCTTCTCTGAGATGATTTTCCTTGTATCAGAAGTATAGCACAGACGATATGAATTTATTTAGCACCTTGTCTTCCTACTATCTATAAACTCTCTGAAGGCCACATCTACTTCTAACTTACCCGACTTATTTATGAGTCTTCCCCTAATGTAGTTTTAATCAAAAGAAACCAATATTTATGGAAAGAGAAAAGAATGGAGAGAGGATAGATTACTACTAGGAAAAACTATATTGCAAGCCCTAATATAACAATATTTATTAATATTGTTTGTCACAGGATGTCATGTAGCCCAGACTGGACTTGATTTCATAAGTTTTAAACCGCTACCTCTCAAATCCTGGGATGCAGGCCTGTCCTACTATGTGGAGCTGAATAGGCACTTCGGACTTGAATACCTTTGTTGTTTATGATGCTTTTTTTACATGTATTGCTGTGTAGCTCTGCACTATCCTGATAATGTGTATATGAATGTGTAATATATATGTGTATGTGTATCCGTTTCATGTCTGTGTGTTGCTTATATTGAACAAACTCACACATTCATATACAAACTGAATTCTGTAAGGGAGAAGCTGCTATGTTGACTGCTGGAGCCTCACTTCAGCACTTGGCAAGAAGAAAATGCTCAAAGAAGATTTGCTAGCTGAAGGAATGAAGTTATTACCTCATTTTGGCTTCACCACAACCAGCCAAAGTGCATAGAAGTCCATATTGTGTCTTGTGTCTTTTCAAGCTGAAAAACTTGAGTCCTGAGGACCTGCTCAAGGTCTCGAAGGTAGACAGTGGCCAAACAAAAACGCGAACTCTGGCTTTCTACTTCCATAATCTTTCATTGCCAACCTCTGGGAATTTTCTATATTAATAGCAATGCATGAAATATCTCACGAGGAAAAATTGCTTCCAAATTTAAATTCATGGTGCATATGCAGGAAATCACTGACATTTCAATCCAAGGGTAACGAAGTTGGTGTGACTTTCGGGGACAGGGATTTCTTTTACCCTGTCTTGCCTGATTGGCATGTGTCAGTGCACACACATGCACAACATCCTATACCCCCTCGATTCATACTTTCTCAGCCTTGTTAATTCCTCCTCACATTCTCCACTCTCTGACCTTACTGGTGTATTTTGTAGCTTCTACTGGGCCAGACAAAGCACATGACATTGTTATTGAGATATCAACAAGTGTAAAGGCTGTGGGAAGAGAGAAAGCTGCCCCATGTAGTGTAGGCCTAGCTCCTGGTAGTTGTAGAAGTTTGCTTTTATCCTGATTGTAGCTCATGCCAGGAAGCAGAGTAAGACCTTTACTGATGACTAAGTTGAGTTCAATATTCCAGCATGTCAGTAATCACCACGACATCCTAGTGGAATACTGTTTTTATTGAAATGGGAGCCAAGGTACAGCACTAGAGAGATTACACAAACATCGCAGCCAGGAAACGGCAGCTCTTAAGCCCTGCTACCTAGAAGAACACGCAAACCTTACATTGAAATTGGAGTATGTTAGCACAGTCACTTTCTCTTCTCGGGAACCTCTCTCTTGTTTTCTTTTACTTAACAAGCCTTTGGAAAGAGAATAAGGCATACAGTGCCCAGAGATCACAGTAAAATACAGGGGAACTGCACTCATTTCTGATATCCCCACATTCACACACACACACAAAGTAAAACAGGCACATGCACACACACTCAGACATATAATTGAAAAATCTTTAAAAGGATTGCTGTGGGGAAAAAAAGATGACTTAGGTGGTTCAGCAGTTGAGAGCTCACTGCTCTTGAGGAAGATGTTAGTTTGGTTCTTAGCACCTAAGGGTGGTGGCTCATAGCTGTCAGAACTGCATTCCCAAGGGGATCTAACACCCTCCTTCTGGATTCTACAAGCACCTGTACTCATAGATCTCCACCCCAGTCTGTCTCCTTGCCTTTCTCCCTGTCTCTGTCTTCGTCTGTCTCTCATAGGGAATGTAAAAATAATATGATAAAATACAAGAGAAAAGTAACATTAGCTTTTAATCTGAAGTGCATGTGGGTAGGGTGAGTCACTGAAAATTGTTCAAAAGAGATCTTAAGTTCTGTAGGATGTTGCAAAGTCTGTGGCAATGTAGTGAGTAGCCCGGGAACTCTGTAAAAGCCTATTTTTATGCTCATGTAGACAGATGGTAATAAGGTAATGGGATGTCTAGTCTATGCAGATTCACAAGTCTGGTTCTGCATTTGACCATGAGTCAGGCCTTGGACATGGTTTCTCCATGTAGACTTATTTCTTTCTCTTTTCATTTCTCATAAATGGCTAAGAAGACTTGCTGAAAGCTGTGTGTGGGTCTTTTTTTTTTTTTCAGAAATTATCATTTGAGGAAACACTTGTTCTCGAAGACTTACTGAAATCCACCCCACAAAACATGCCCCCCTACTCAGATGTCACCTCCTGTAAATCATTTGGAAGATGGATTATTGGGGTTTTCCACAGTCCACAGCGCAGTTTCTATTTCCAAATTCTGGCTGCCAGTTCCATATTTGGTTAAGATCCTGCTTCTGCCTGGTTTCCTAGGGAAACAGTTTGTAAGGGCTGCTGTGTCCATCTGCCATCCTGCCTGAGTTTTTGACTATATACCCTGATGATTTCCTAATCTAGAAGTGAATCACAAGAATGCAAATGCAGGGAAAACCCTTGAGATGTGTTCAGAGTGTGAGCACTTTCCAGAGTTATGCTTAGGAGTGCACAGCGAGGCATGTGTGTTTGTGACTCTACTTTCTGTGTATTCACTTTGATAAAGCCAATGGCAGTGCATCGTTGGACTGTGTGTCAAGAAGTCTTAATCTATGAATGCAAAGACACTGATTGCACTTACAGTGTGAACAGGGACCTGGAACCCTTCTTGCTCACCATTCCCAGTCAGCTGTGAAATTGCTGAAGGGGCCCTTGGCTTGAAGTTGTCAAGATAAGATGAGTTGGTTAACTTCAGGCTATATCTCTTCATCTACAAGAGGTCCATCCTTCACTTGTCATGAGAATTTTGAGCCTTTGCTCTAGAGTTTTGTGACCAAACTGACTTAATAAATAGTTATACATTCCGTTGTCTGGGTTTTATACTCCTAGATATATGGGTTTTAGACCATCAGAATTATAGTTTTTGGGGTGTAGTAGTGAATGTCTGACATCCCTGGCAGAAGGATCCAGAGGTCAGGACCACTCTGGGTTACAAAACAAGACTGACAATATCCCAAAAGCAAACAATGTAGATTAATCTAAACAATGTTTATATCAATAAACAGTCTTCTCTCAGAAAAATCTGTGCCGTTTCGAGCTTTCAAAAGTTTGAATCTTACTCCCAAATTTCCATCCAGCACACTTAATATGGACAGCAGGTTATTAAGAACTGACCTATCTAGCTCTAAAACTTTGGATCCTAGTTGCCAAGTTCACCATTGAACATTTTTGCAGGTCAAAGATGAGCAGAGAAGAAGAAAGCATAGGATTTAACATTCTGAGAATACTAACTTGATCCTTGTAGCTATATGGGCCAGTCCAATGCAAAGTAAGATCCAGAAGATGTAGGTGAGTTAGGTGAGCTGGGCCTCTCACTGGAAGCTCGTGAATCAAGAATGTTTGGAGGAGTAGACAGCCTAGGTCTTATGTCACAGCATTATCACAGCCCTAGAGTTAGAGATGGAGCCCTTAGCAGCTAGAATCTGGTGTTTCATTTAATTACTTTTCAAAATGCCATTACCAGAATTTTTATGTAAATACATATTTTATTCCCTGGGGCATGTTAATATGAAATCAAAATTATACAGCACTGAAAGGAAAACACAGTTTCCTTTCTTTTTACTAGGTTTCCCTAATGTGTTGATGAAAACATGCTATAGAATGATTAAGAGTCTCAGACTTGGCCAAAGATTCCTGAGATATTTACACTACATAGTCATAGGACCGTGCCATCAAGATGATCAATAGGCAGCTCACAGAATGCAGTTCAGTAGACTCTGGGTTTAGCAGTGATCCCGAGCCCCCACTGTAGGAAGTACAGATATCCTTAGGGAAACAAGCCTGTAATTGACAGGCACAGAGCTACAATGTGTGCTGTTCAGTGGTTGATGCCTCAGACAGATATGCTTATTTCTTATTAGGTGTTTATATGTCAAACATCGTTCATCTCTTTTGTTATCTGCATCACTCCTAGAGCAGACCTCACATGTGTGGCTGCTACAATCAATGTAGATTTAGAGGGCACTGAACCATAGAGAAAGTGAGTGATTTGTCCAGCTATACAGTTAACAATAATTGAGTTCTGGGATGTGTTCTCTTGTTCTGTTCTCTAAAAACAAGTGGAAAAATAAGTTATATTGGGTTTGGCAGGTTAAGGGACAAGAACCTGAAGACAACTGGAATAACCATGCAGGGGGTGGGGGAGTGGAATGTCTGGCTCTTGATGTTCATAATAATAGGTATTACATGAGCAGTGGGTGGCCTGGGGGAAGAATGCTCTCAGAGATGTTGAGAGCATGGAGTGAGCAGATCTGGAACACAGAGGATAGGTAATAAATGGGAGATAAACAAAGCTTAGTGGTGAAATATGAGAGAGAGCCCTCCCAACTCAGACCAGCAAAGCCGCCTTCTGCTTCCTCTGGGAAGTGGCACCACTAGGCAGGTCTAGCTACAGGATCAGTTTAGCAGAGAGATTGTATCCTATGTCCACAACAGAAATCAGTTTGAACTGCTTAAAGATGTCATCCCAAGAGTTTTCTGTGTACCATCCCAAGTAAGCTAGAGCATTCCCTGCTGTCATCCCTTGCTTTAGACCTTAGCCCTGTGTGCCTCAACAGGCAGTGACTTCAGGTTGCCATTATCTTCCATGCCCTCTTGGGATACTTTCTCAGCTTTATTAAAAATAATTTCTGGTTTGTCACTTCCTAGAACCTTTTATCCATTCAAGGTTCTCTATATGTTAATGATTTTGATCAGGGTCATATCCCCTGAGCCTTATATGTCTAGGGCTAGGGTTAGGCAGCCTTGAGCCAAAATGTTATCATTCATGATTTATGTAATGCTCAATTTCCTCATCCATATTATGGGGACATTAACTGCATTTGCTTCATAGGAAGTTCTAATTATTAAATAAAATATTTGGTCCAGTGCCCTACACAGAAGTGCCAGTAAATGCAGTCTTTATGATTGTGGAAAATAGCGTGAAACACTGATAATGAATCTTGGCAAAGAAGCACTTCCTGTGGCTGGCTTTCTGTAACTTCCGGCCTCTACCAATGAGAATAACAGGAATAGAAAATTCTAGGTTCCTTTAAGATAAAACTCTGACTTACCACCATGAGTTTTTTTTGCAGACTTACCTGTGATGGATTTTTCTGTAGAGAAACCATGAAATATTTTGATACAGTCAGGGCAGCAACATTCAGCCTAGGATGTCCAGGCCTGGGGTCAGATAGCCTTGTACCAAAGTGTTGACATTCACGGCCTATGTAGCGCTAACTTTTTTCATCCATATTATGGGATGATGGCCATGTGGATGGCAATCTATAATGAAGAAACAAAAGGTGACATAGCTCATGCCTTCTGTTGGTTAAGTAGCAACTGTTCTTGTCCCTGGTCACCCTTCAGAACTTGCTGGGAAGCCATCTAATATTGTTAACTTCTTGGTCCTTACCTAGATACAGTGTTAAAATTCTGTCTAAACTCCACTTACACAGTTACCTGGCAACAGATAGGTATGCTCCTCCCCACAGTTACCTGGCAACAGACAGGTAGGCCTGGCCCACTAAAATAGGGGCTGCTTGACCCCTCCTCTCTGATCTCTTGATCTCTTGCCTCTAGCTTCTCTCTGTCCCCTTGCCCCTCCCCCTTCCCTTCCCCCTCTCTCCAAGTGGTCATGGCCGGCCTCTACTTCTCTCTTCTTCCTCTCTCTTCTTCCTCTCTTCCTCCATCTTCTTTTCCTATTTCTCTCCCTCCTCCTTTGCCCTATCTCCTGAATAACCCCCCCTTAGAACTGTTTGGTCTGGTGTGGTCTGTTCTAAGCTGCTCGAGGACATCTAACACTGTAGATAAAGAGATAAAGAGTATGGTCAGTGGGTGTGTGGAGAGGTATGGGGGAAGGGGATGTCTCAGTGGGGCCCATGCTGAGGCATCTCTTCCCCCTGAGGGACCAGCCACACAACGGTATAGCATAGAATAAAGTTTATTCAGGGCATGTGGAGGGGAGCCAAGAGGATAGTAGAGAGAGAGAGAGAGAGAGAGAGGGAGAGGGAGAGGGAGAGGGAGAGGGAGAGGGAGAGGGAGAGGGAGAGGGAGAGGAGAGAGGAGAGAGAGGGGGGAAGAAGAAGAAGAGGAAGAAGAAGAGGAAGAGGAAGAAGAGGAGGAGGAAGGAGGAGGAAGAGGAGGAGGAGAGGGGAGAGAGAAGAGGAGAGAAGAAAGTAGAGGCTGGCCATGATGACATGGAGAGATGAGGAAAGAAAGGGGGAGGGGCAAGGGGACAGAGAGCAGCTAGAGGCATTAGATCAAGAGATCAGAGAGGAGAGGGCAGGCAGCCCCTTTTATAGTGAGCCAGGCCTACCTGGTTGTTGCCAGGTAACTGTGGGGAAGAGCATACCTGGCTATTGCCAGGTAACTGTGGAAGTGGAGTTTAAACAGAATACTAACACAGAGGTAATGGTCTTTGGGGAAGAATTGCTGTGAATTCAGTCCCCAGTGATTCTGGTGAGCAGGTAGCTTAAAGAACTTGTGGAGTATATGGACAAGATTGGAGAGCATGGGAAGGTACACATGGTCTTCATGTATCCAGTTCTGCACAAGAGTGCAACTAGTTATATCTTGGCTTCTGTTGGGTTTCTTATCTATGTGGTGTTTGCAGGAAGTTTGAAACAAAACAGGGGAAAGGGGAACCACAACATCAAGGATGTGAAATCTGCCTATATTCAAGCAGGTATTAGGCATCAGACTTAAGCTAAGGGGGAAAACCAAAGGAAGCTAGCTCATGTGTGGTTAGGAGAAACAGGGGTGTTAATTGAAGGCCTCAGAGTCAAGCTCTCCAAAAGGCCCTCTCTTAGCTTTGTCCTTAGGTGTGTGCCCACTCCCGAACTCTCCAGGCAACAGGGCATAATTCCAAAGCTATGGTCATACAGATAGCCCTGGTCAATCACAGTGTATCACAAAGATGCTTAGTCTTTCTTCCCCATGCTTTGTCCTAATCTCTAGTTCCTAAGCGATATGTTCTAGTTCCATTCTGCCTTGTTCATTCTGCAGGTGAGCAAACAGTGTTGCCAAGTTCTTATCCCAGTGGAGACCAGTGTCCTGGCTGCCTGTCTCCTGCACCATAGTCAGCTCTAACATTGGGTGCACAGATGACAGACCAACATTAGAATGTCATCAACTTTTTTGCTGACTCTTGAGTTCTCCACCAAAGCTTAGAATAAGCATATGTAGGAACTGGTGTTCTTATCCTCAAGACTACCTGATGTCTCTTCTTTTCATTGACAAAGTTCTTACCTTAACTGTCCCACATAACTACTGTAGAAGGACCCATGACCTTGCTAAGAAGTGCTGCATGCCAAGGAACACTTAATTTCCTCTAAGTACTTGAGAGGAGAAAAACAATAATCTATATGATGGGCTTTTGGCTGAAACCCATATCCTCTAGAAGGTAGAACTTGGCATAACTCATGTTCTAGTTTAAAGAAAAATGTTTTGTTATGATGTCATCTGCCTAATTAATGTAAAAGAGAATTGAATTTTTCCTATGCAATGTCATTTAGCCTTAGATTTTAGAGTTAAGTGGCCTGGATCAATTCTGGTCTTTTGAGGCCTTGCAGGTGCCCTCATTTGGATTGACCTGCCCCTGGTATTTATAAGATGATGTACTTATGACTCAGGAGCAGTACAGGAATGTCCCTTCTCACATTTGCTTGTCCATGCCATCATATATTGGACAGTACCTACATGCCAGGATAATTGGAGGACGGAGTTAGAATATACAGAGCATGGCAGAGGAGACAGACTGTTTTAGCAGGGGTGTCATGCACTTAGTAATAATCAGTGTGTTGATGAAGAGGAGAGGAAGTTTGAGAAGATAAGCTGTTAATCTGGCTGGGTTTGTGGTTTTGAAATACAAATGTTTCCTATGGCTCATGTTTTCAATAAGAGCATATTGAAAGCCTGTTTTCATGGCAGATGTCCCACTTAAGGACAAGACGAGGAAGCATAGAGGTGGTCCCAACCCTCAAGGAGCTCACAGTCTATTGAGTTGCCTTTCTGATTCTCCCACTAGATTGTGAGCTCCTGGAGGGCAGGCACTTGAATTCATCTGAAAAGACATACGATTCAGAATGCAGCTTGCATGGAATGCTAGCTGTTGCTTGTCTTATGATCATTACAGCGTCTTGGTCACTTTGGGGTATGAAATGTAGAAAGAGTGAATGAGCAAAGGAAGAGGCCGGTTGACAAGTTTTCTGCCTTAGTGTTGGGACTCAGTGAATTTCTGCTGCCTGGCTCATCCCTTGATGCCTTGGGATTGGGAAGAGTTAAGACTGAGATCTGACATCTAGTTTGGGTCAGCAGCAGACCCATTCTCTGCTTGGTCAGTACTTATTCTCTAGGCTGTAAACTAATAGCCAGGGAAAGGCTTGGGCACTGCCCCTCAATCCCAGGAGTGCACCTAGCAAAAGTCAGAACCAAAGTCAAAACAAAATGATGAAATTTACTCTCTGGCCAAAATGCTATTACTTCACCAAGGAGAACCAAGTTTCTTGGCAGGACATATTGATTTGATTGCACTTATGTAATCAATTGTATTTGCAAGTGACATAGTCATTCTCACAAGTGTCTTAAAGGGGAGGTTTTGGCTATCTCTGGTCTGTGCTTGAAAGTTTTCAGAGCATTTTTACAATTCATTACTCACTCGTTCCAAATAAAGTCTCTGAAGTCCCTGTGGTAGGAGTTGTCACCCTTCACGATAGTCACTGTTTCATGAGGCATGACTAAGTCCCAGAGGAGTTGGTGACTATCCTGAAGTCCTATAGCACATTGTGCCTCTACCTGTTGGTGGATGATATGCTAATGCCTCAGAATCAGATAGAAGTGCTAATCATTTTTTTTCTGCCTAACACATCAGGAACTCTGAGCTTCTGTTCTGACTTAAATGATTTTGAAAAGTCAGAACAGAGCATTAAAGATTGCTTCGTTGGCTCGTGAAATACTGTCTCCTATTCCTGTGTCTTTGACAAGGTAAAGCTTGTCAGTTATGAGCATTATCTCCCATTCAGGGTATTGTCAATATTTATGTCTAACGAGCACTTAAGTAGTTAGATATTGTTCCCAGAAGCCATTCATGGCCAAACCTACTTTATCCAAATTAGAAGCAGTGTAGTCCAGAATAGGAAGGTGACATGTGGGCAGGTTAGAATGTGGTCTTCTCATTTCTGAGTCCAATTTTCTTGCATGGCAGAGCATCTCAGTCCCAAGATCTGGTCTCCCTGCTGTTGCTGTTTAGGAATTAGAGCTTTGAAAAACTGAGTCTAAGTTTGCTGTAGTTTTTGCTGTAGCATGAAGTTTCTGTTGATGTGAAAAGAAAATCACACATTATTCAAAGGCTGTGCTTATTTGTCTAAAGAAATTTATTAGCAGTGTTTACCTCCGATTTCTCAAAAAAAATCTATTCAGTGTTTCTTCAATGTACACGTTGACATGGAGAAGCTGGCTTAATTCCACCTTCCCTTCTCTCACAAGTAATAACACATTCTAAAGGATGCTACATAGGTTGTCAGAGACGTAGATGGGTTCTATAAATACATACCCAAATCTCAGCAGTCTAAAGCTCATAGAGAGAGACTATCCTCTGTGACCTTGCTTGCTGCATCTCCCTTCCTTCCTGAAGCACTTTGGTTGTTAAGAACACAAAGGCCCAAAATCAGACAGACCTGGATATGTCTTGTTCTTCCTGCATTCCTAGTTAGACTTCACCTGGCTGTTTGAAGCCCATGGTCTCTGTTTCTTCATTTCAGTAACATCTTTCTATGTGGCTCTTTATCTCTACTTAAGCCTCTTGAATTTATGTATTTCTTAGAAACAGTTTCAACTTCACTTTAATGTCAGTTTGAATTGTTGGAACCATGGGGTATTCTATAGCATGCATGTTCTCACTTCTGTTTTCAAGTGTTTACCAACTCAGTATCTGCCCATGTCTGATCAGTTCATGCTATTTGGACTAACAAATTTTCACCTTTAGTTATGCATAGACTATAACAGCATGGCTTGAAGCGTGGAAAGAGAGGAGGGGAAACATGCCAGCAATGTCACACTTTTAAGTTTCCCACATTGTGCTAAGGCAAGGGACTAGGAATAGGCCCAGGCTTGGCTGCAATAGCTAGCATTCTCTGCTTACACTTTGGTGCTTTCCGTCCCCATTGCTGAATGAGGGCAAAGGGGAAATACCTAAGCAGGGAAAAAGGATGCATTGCAAATATTTAGAGTAGAGCTTGCCTTAGCAAATTTTAACTGTCATGGTTCTGGGTAAATGGCTCAGCAGTTAAGAGCCCTTAACTCTTAAGCTCCTGCAGAGGATCCTGATTCAGGTTACAGCACCCATGTGGTGTCTCACAGCCATCCATAACTCCAGTAACAGAAAATCTAATAACTTCTTCTGATACCCACAGGCACCAGGCATGACCATGGTGCACATACATACATGCAGGCAAGACACTTGTACACATAAAATAAATAAATCTTAAAACATCTATCTGCCATGCTGAAGGATGCCAGAGATGCATGGTAGGGATTTGTAGGTTCTTGTTGTACATCTTATATGCTTACCTGGTATTGCTTCTGCTCCATAGCTTGTTGAAAAAGAAAAAAATAAGTGTGTGAAGCAGATAACATTAAACATACAGAAATGGGACCTCAAGAAGCAAAAGGACTGTCTAATAGCAATTGGAAAATTTATGGAGAAAAATCTAGAGTTCTTACTGGCCAGGCTGCTGTGTCCTTAGTTTATATATTTCTATATTTTTCTTGTTAAAAGAAGAGGAGGAAGAAGAGGAGGAAGAGGAGGAGGAGGAACATAAGGAAGAGGAGGAGAAATGTCACTATGTATAATTGCAGATCAAGTCATAGAGGCAGTCAGTATTGAATTCTTTCAGTCTGTCTGTATGACAGTGTCAACATTGTATGAAGGTGCCTCATGTACTGGAATGTGGGTGCCTAGGCAGTGGATGGGAGTGTTTCAGCTAAGCTCTTATCTAAAATCAGCACATAAAAATACTTTCACAAGTCTATGGAAACTGCCAAAGGAAAAGATAAAACTAACTCAGCTTCCGTTATTATGTTCTCCAGCCGCTCTCTTTGTCTGTCACCCCCATGGAAGCATGGCCATTTCGGTGCAGGCCCAGGGCCCCCAGATTTCTCCACCCTGGCCTTCCTCCTGCATGCTGAGTTGTTGGCATGCTCATTTTCTCCAGCCTCTCATTAAAGTAATCACTTTAAAAAATCAGCAGCAAGAGCGTGCATTTCAGTGAGTAATGTTTGGCCTCCTCTGGAACAGCTGGCCTGCTGTGCCACGGTCCTGAGGTGATCTGCAGACAGCTCACTCAGCACACTCACACAGCCTCCTGTGGGTTGATGGTATCAGCAGACGCTTGCTTCCCACCTCTTCACTAAAACACACTGCTGTCTTCCTACTCAGCACGGGACAGTAGAGCAAATGGGGAGCAAAGAGACAGTGAGGGAGGGGCCTGACCCGGTGCTGACCTGAAGCAAATAGGCTGCCAGCCCAATGCACCTGTTCTTCTTCTTCAGGTCTTCACCTGAGAGGCCATGTGTCTACATGCTCAGGTGCCCAAGACACAGTTCAGATGTTACTTTCTCTTATGAGTGTCCCCCCATTACCTCAACTGCAACACCCCTTTTGCTATGGAGAAGAGTAACACTTCATTACATTTTGCTTTGACTTTGTAGACTTCTCTGATTTTCTTTTCCTGTTTTTTCTTTCCACAAGGACAGGGCCCATATCAGGTTAGTCTCTTCAGTAAACCACCTCCTAGGCATTTGGTTCATACTCTTAGAATGATTGTGTTATTTACCATCATCTTGCTGTAATTATAATTGTGCCAAGTGAAAGCAGTGTGCTCTCCACATTTCCTATTTCCTGCTCGTCTCCAAAAGCATCTGTGGAGAGTCAAGAAGCACCAGAAGCTGAAGACTTAACATGAAGTGTGCCCAGTGGGGTTGTGAGAATGCAGAATGACCTGGGGCCGTGGCTGAACTACATTTTTAAATCAGAGAAATAATAGAGCCAGCAATAACAAGCTTTCTACCTATTACTTCAAACGGAATGATGGAGCTAGTAAAACATCCAGAGCTCTGTGTGGTTCATGATTATGATGTAATACTACATCTATATCTGTAGGATTATTACAGCCAATATATGTCCTTCTGATTATACTGATGCCCTGGATTACCTTCTCAGTCTCTAGGAGTGGAAGTGTCCAGAATCACTGTGGTTTATTATAAATCCTATCTCCTCCTTATCCCAGCTCAGTGACCTTGAACACTTTATTAAACTTCAGTATGTCCCAGATGGTCATTTGTGATGTGAAGTATCACAGTACTTCTCATGGGAAATGGAAAACATGGAGTAAGAAAGCTGAAGGGCAGACTAGCAGCTGTATTATTACAGGGCTAGGGCAGGGGCTCAGCAGTTAGGAGTGTGGACTGCTTTAATGGAGACCCTGAGTTCCGTTCCTAGCACCACAGATGGCAGCGCACAGCTCCTCAGGCTGTAAAGCAGTGCTTCCCTACCTTCCTAATGCTGTGATCCTTTAACATAGTTCCAGATGTTGCAGTGACTCCCAACCATAACATTATTTTGTTGCTACTTCATAACTAATTTTTTACTGTTATGAATCATAATGTAAGTGCGTAATCAAGTTTTTTGGTATCTGACCTCCAAAGGGATCATGACCCTCAAGTTGAAAATCACTGCTCTAGAGGGACCTGGCACCTCTTTCTCATCTCCACATGCACACACACACATACACACACACACACACACACACACACACTAACCAGATAAGTAATATTGAAAAACGAAGAGTGAGAAAGGGAGGCAGCTGGAGGGAAGAAACCAATAAACTCCGCTGCAATGCTATAAATGTGTGACGATGCCGCCATGAAGTTTATTTGCATACTAACTTAAAGCAGACTTTTTGAAAGCCTCAAAAAGAAATATAAATAAAACCTCAAAAATACTTTCCTTGCTAACTTATTTCAAAGGCTAAAGGGAGAATTCATCCACAAAATAATGATTTTATAAATATTACTACTGCAACACCCATGCATTCATGAAGTCCCAAATGAGGAAAAACCTTTCCATAAAACAGTACTGTTGTTCTTAGAAAGTCAAGTGGTTGGGAAAGAGCAATAGAGACAGAAGAAGGGAGAGGCCTTGGTGCTGGCTTATTAGGGCTTTAACCTTACCTTGGTGGCATTTAGCCCATGGGGTGCATGGACTGAGGAGGAGCACCCCTTGTCTTTCCAGAAAAAGAACTCTGCAGAGGGCTGGCATCAGCACAGCCAGACGTGGAATTCGCTATAGAGCACATCTGTCTGGACCAGCTGTTGCCGGTCTGTGTACCCTCGCCAAGAATAACAGTGATGATTTTCACTTTATAGCAACTTCCATCTTGGGATCTCAAGATAATGCATCAGTGTAGATTAGGGCTCCCAAGAATCTTGACAGGAATGGGCATGCTTTACAGAACATCTAGAGAACACCACTGTTCTGAGGGAGCCTTCTGGGGTGGAACAAGGAATAAAGCAGATTTGAGTTAGACCTGCTTTTCTGATCTGAGCTTTCCTCTGTCACAGCCTGCTTTTTCAGATACCCTTGAGCAGCACAGCTTCCCTGCTCACCGCCCCCTTTTTAATTATAAATCAAAGGATCCATCAACCACCAAATGATCTTCAGTGTGCTTTGTTTCTGTAAAAACCACAAAGTATGGCAAACATAGAGATGACTCCTGAATTTTAGAGAGGGCCTGGTTCTTACAAAGAGTAGGGTAGTTCCCTAATATCCATCATTAGGACAGAGGACAGTAGGAAATCTTCTCATACTGGTCATTAGGAGATGGCCCTGAACTTGAGCTTTTAATATGAAAGACTTTTTACAAATTTTATTTTCTTCTGAGGTTTAGCATTGACCCTTGTGTCTGACATTGATAAAGGAGACAGCTTTTGAAAAACAGTATGATTGTGCTTAATTTTGAATGAAATTATTAAAACTGGGGATGTTTCTCAACATTGGGAGCTTACTCTTCTGTATCAAACCTTCACAGATGCTTTTTCACTCTTGGCTGTCATCTTCATGCAGAAAAAAATAGTATTCTGTCTAAGAACATTTCCATTGATGTTACTTTATGATATATAATTTTAATTCCTTAATAATGAAGGGTTATAACATTCCTATTTTGGGAAAAATGGAGATGGGTTGAAAGACTGGGTACATTTGTTCTGGTAAATATCAGTCTCGAGGACACCCAAGCCTGAGTTAAGTCCCAAGTTCTTCACTTACTATCAAGGTACTCATGCCTCAGTTTCCCCCCTTGGCAAATCAATATGATTGCCTATCAAAGTTGCTTGATGATTAAATGAGTTGTTTAATGTGAAATATTTTGAATAATATCTAGTACCTGCAAAATAGTGCACCTTAGCTACTTTCAGTTTCCAAAGTTATAAATCAATAAATTATATAAATCAAATGCTAATGTATGCCTAGCTCTCAGAACTCATAAAGACATTCCATTGGTAGGATTGTTGTTGCATCGCATGGCTGATTGATCAGAAATGGCAGTACCCCTCGCCTTTACATTCAGGATCAGATCCTGTCCCTCCCCCTTCCCCTGAAATGTTGATGAATGACACTTAAGTCCTTCATGTTCTTTCACCCACCTTCCTGCCACATTTGAAAGACATCCATAGCTCAGATTTGACAGCTTGTGTGAACGTTTAACACAAATAATCATGAGCCACTGTTAAATACTACCACATGCCATGTATCATCTGCATACCACTCATGATGGCTCTGAAATGCCTGTTCCTCGTGTTATTTATACTTGTAAAAGCTAATGGTAAGTCTACGTCCCCCTCAAAAAAAAAATAGTAAAATAAAATAAAATAAATAAGAACCATACAGAGTAAGTGGTCTGACTTCACATTGCTCTGCCCCAAAGCCAACACTTTCTCCACTACATGACAATCGGTGTTTCTGAAGGCAGGAAGGGACACATTAGTCTCCAGCCTCTGGTATAATTAGCATCATGCTTTAATCAGTGAGGTTGACTGTCTTGATTAACCTTTATGATAGATCATGTAAGTTTCATATTTCTAAGTGAATATATAAAGATAGCTGTAAATCAGTGGGAAAACACTGTGCTAAGATCAGAAGGTTCACACTTAACTCATGGCCCCTCCACTCACGAGTGTGGCTTTATCCAAATCACTCTCCATAGCCCATTAACAAACCACTGATTTGATTTATTTTTTCATACCAAATAAGGAAAGTGGGGGTGGGGGAGAGGATGGAAGGGAAAAGGAAACCCCAGGGTCATGGTGTGACAACAGTAAAATTCTGGTATTTGTCGGTGCTGGACCAGGTTGCTGACAGACTGAAGGTACAGGAAAATCCAAAGGAAACCTAATCTTACAGTGTTTAACCTCTCCTGCGTTCTATCACGGCAAGTCCTAATTCAAGCACCCGATCCTCTTGTCTTGTTTAGGCCACAAGGACACTCTGTTGTCTTGAGTCCACATTATCCAATGATGGTTTTACAAAATTCACAATGCCTGAGCAAGTCTAACACAGACACTAAGTTCTAATCCACCACAGGATGCAGTAACTTATATGGACCATTTTACTTAACTCATTAACACACATATGTTAAGTAACTAGTACATATTTATCTTAATATCTAAATATCTTGCCCCAGGCGGCAACTCTTGATTAGTGGGTGTAGAATTAAAGCAGAAGTGAGAAGAGTCTAGAACTCAGGCTTTAAGCTCCTCAGCCACACTGATTGCTTGTCTCTGTCCTTTTGTTTTTCCTTCACATGCCTTGATTTCCTGACCTCATTCTAAATTGTTGAGCTAGACATCTCACAGCCATCATGATGATTGCCTTAATACCACATATTTGTGCAGCCTTAATCACTAATTTAATGCAGATTTAGTTGAGGCTGAAGTTTCCCTACTACAATGATACCTAAGAACAAGGACTTTTCACTACTCCTTCATGTTCTCTCTGTCCAATTGTTTGTCTCTCCACCAGGCTGAACTGTGATTTCAAACAAAAATCTTTTTCCTGTTATTCCCTCTTAGGCATCTTGCTTACATCCTTATAGTCTCAAGCATCCAACAAGATCACCTGTCAAAGGGCCAACTTGTTTGTAGATAGTGGCATTTTCACAGAACAAAGCATTAGCCTTTCTTTGCCTCCCAGGTGCCTTGGATTGCTGAGCAAGATACCCCTCTGACTCAAATGAAAACCACCTCCTGCTAGGTGAAATGTGGGGGGTTAACCATTTGTTTGCTGGTTTGCATTTCCCACGAAAAACTCAAAAACAGAAATTTACCTCAGCCATGGAAAGTGATGTGCCAAGCACCATATTTGCATATTAAAACTGAAAACGGATTTGCATGTTATTTCAGTGTCTTGTGTCACGTTCAGGCATCTGTCAATTCCACTAGCTAGAAACAGCTTGTGCAGTGGGAAAGTATTTCTGTGTATAGAAGACTGAAAAGCTCAGGCCTTTCGCTTTCTCAACCTGTCCACAGTCTCGATTCCCCTGGCTCTCCTGCTCTCATACCGAAAGCACTGAAGAGGAGACTAGAACCTTGTGTTTTGAAAAGTATATTTGTTATTTTTCAAAAGTCATTTACTTTACTACATTCTAATTAAATTATTTTAAAATAAACCACTTCTATTCCATCACTGACACTTTGCTAGACATCTTCTAGTATTTTGTTTGGTTTTGGTGTTCACAGTCAGTTTCTCATGTATGCTATACACTGTTTTGAAGTACTCTGAAAATTATAATAGCCAGAAACATGTGTAATCTAAGTAGTACCTAATAACAAGTGACTGGGGAAACCTCATTTTGAACAGACAACAAGTTAGTAACAAGGTCAAGGCTACAGGACAGGTAACAGACAAACTATGGTGTCTGTCTATTAGAAGTGTAGTTTCTTACTAGGTACAGTGGTACACACTTGTCATGCCTGCACCTGGGCGTTGGGTGATGGAGGAAGAAAGATCAAGAGTTCAAGTCCAGGCTCACTGCTTGGCAAGTACAATTTCAGCCTAGATTTCATGAGAGAATGAATGAATGAATGAATGAATGAATGAATGAGCCTTCATATCAAGAGCCCCTCTCCCCCAGCCCCATGTCCCCAATGGAACAACACATGCCATGAAATCTTTCTATACCACAAAGGAGCAAATAGCATCTCTACTTTTTCAGGCCACCAAATTAAGATGAAACCTTTTCCTCCAGGAAGCCATTGCCACCTAGGTAGGGTATAAGCAAGGAAATAGTATAACTTGAAAATATGACCACAGACAGTTCATTCCATTCATCAAAATTCTGTGTCATCCATCTTTGTGGGATGAAAATGAATGAAGAGATGTCCAACATTCATCTGCCCTTGTAAATGGCAGATCTATTTGCATAAGGTGTAAAGCCTAACTGGTAGACCAGAGGCGATAGAGATTTTCCCCATCATGGTTTTATAGGACTGGGTTCCATTAGCCTCCTGTAGAGCAAGTGGAGATGGATCCTCTCACTCTCAGGGTGGGCTTGCTTTCTCCTCAGGAGGCACCCTGGAAGGCATGAGGCCCGGACATTGGGGTAATTCCTGTAACAGAGCTGTGGGGTCAATTTCTCTGCATCTATCAATGGAGTTACCTACTAGTTTTCTCTAGCTCTTATCTCCTGGGTGCTGTGGCATCACTATTTATGGCGTGTATGTCTGGAAAGCAAGAAAGGGAAAGAAAGGTTACTCCAGTCTCCATCTAACATGAGCCCTATGTCTCTGATGTTTCAGTGTCAAACGTACTATAGTAAGATTAACAGGTCAGAGGCCAAGAAAGCATGCATTTACTAGCGTCAGTATTGGGAGACCTATTTTCAAAAGTACTCATAATTATTATGTAAATTGGTAAAACATTCTCTGAAAATCAAGAATACCACACTGATAGACAGGTGGTGGGTCACTGCAAAGATCAATAAACAAGCATTTCACTTTGTTCTTCAAGAAGAAAATCACCACTGAGCTTCTCCAGTAACCATAACAGCAAGACTTAGTATTATACAGTGCTTCTTTATATTAATTAGATAAATTACTCTTCAGCTTATAGATGAGAAAACCAGTAATAGAAAAGCAAACTTCTAGGGCATTAAAAGATATCAGGACTCAAACTCAGCAAGCATAGGCACTCTTGAGGCTCTTACATCTGACATAGAGAATAACGGTGGGAACTATGGGAGATGGAAGCCACTTTGGATTGTTAGAGCATCACAAAACTTTGGTGTGCTAGCACTGCAGTTTCCTTGTGGATGCCCAGTCTTATCCTTGGTTGTAGTGAAAGCAGCTTTGGCTTAGGAACTGTGACATAGGGGCAGCAACCCACAGTGTGAGAGCTAGAGTGTGACAAACAGGTTGTAGGTTCTCTCTGGCAATGATCACACAGCTCCTTCTCCTACCACATGACTTCTCTATGGCCAATCGCTGAAACACAAGAGGTATCCTCTGCCCTTGGCCAGAAAGGGTACTTCATCCCTTTACACAGTGAGGTATTAAGAGTCGAATGGGACATTCAGGAAGAATCTGGAAGTGGAAGCAGCCACAGGAAATTGAGAAGTGAAAACCTGACACAGATAAATGCTGGGGGTGGGGAGCCATCAGAAATATAGATATATTTTTTTTTCTGGCAGGCTTTCAGCTCTAAAATGGGGCTAATTCTACCTTTTGAAAAGAAGATAATTTCAATGTTTCTTTTTACAAGAACACGTAATTGAAGTCATTTTCCTTCTGAGAGAAGGAACCTCTTGTACATCATTACAAATGGACAAGAAAAAATGAGCATCTTTGGTACCCAAAATGATAGAGAATTCATTATCATGGAATCTTTCAGTATATTTTGGCTGCATTTTCCTGTAGCTTTATTTGCCTGGGTAGTGCTGTTCTGGTAAGATTCAGACTCAGTAAGTTCAATTGTGTAGTACTTCGGAGATAAGAAATCAACAGCAGGTAAGGACATAGAGGAAAAATGACCAAAAGCAAGGTCTTCTCAGTAACTTGAGAGGCTGATACAGTGACGGTTATTGAGTGACCACTTTATCATATGGATCCTTACAACACTGAGCTACATTGCTGGAAGGAAGCTTCATTGAAAGAGTGGGTATTAGCCTGGGAACCTCCACTCTTTGCATCTTAGTGAGGGCTGTTTATCATGCATCCCCTTTCTTCAAAAGAGGTGGGTCAGAGTTGCTCATACCTATAACCTACCACTTATGAGGCCAAGGCAGGAGTGGGAGAGCTTTGAGGTCAGTTTGGGCTGCATAGATAGGTTCAGGCCAGTTTGGCTACATAGCAAACTCTGCCATCCCACCCCTGAAACATGGGTGTTGGTGGAAACTTTCCTTCTCTACGTAAGAAAAGGGCAGGGAGGATAAAGTGGTTAACCTTCCTAGGTTCGTGATTTTGTAACCCAAGCGTAGTGAAAGTTCAGTAGGCTGCAGAAGCCCTGCAAGCTGCCCGCTGCTTACTCAGACTCAGAACACTGAATGAAGCTCTAGATGCTACAAAGGATGCTGACAAGTGGTTTATGTCCGCTTATAATGGAAACCTCTGCATTAATGAGGTTTCCACTGACTCAGTGTGCATCTATTTTTGCAGAGTAAAAATATCTCTAAATATAGAGACATGTTATTTCACTCTCAAGGTGGACCATGACACATGCTATATTATGGTCACAAAGACATGGTGCAAAAGAATCAGGGAATCTTTGATAATGTACTTTTATACATGAAGAAACTGACGCCCAAGATATGAAAATAGTTCCATGAAGATCTTTAGTCAAGGTAAAGACAGAAAAATATTAAAGATGCTCAAAATAGTCATATAGTTTGTGACTGTATAATAATATTCTTATATCCCGTATAAGACTATACAATATGCTTTAAGCGTAATGAAATGTAATGTGACTGTGCTGGGTAGCAGTTGCTATTTGTCTTATAATTATTAGTGTGGCAAATTTTCCTTGTTCAGCAAGGATTCTGTCTTTTTGTCTTTTCTCATTATTGTGCAATGCTACCCATAATACTCAGCAAAAAAAAGTAGACTTGCATATGACAGTACATTCCACATCAGAATGTGTCTTTTCTAATGACAGTCACCTGGGCAACAGTTTAGCAGTGCAGACCAGACCAAGTAGAGAGTTGGATCCTTTATCTGACATACACACACAAACATACAATTGGAAATACACAAACACATAAATAGAATCATACTACTCAGTTTCCCATGACTTTCAGCCTAGGCCTTTTAATGGATCAGTTTCTATTTTTCTCTCTTACAGTGTGAAGCAACTCAGCCTGTAAGATAGAGGCCTCTTCATTTTCCAATAACTGAAGGACTAAGCCCCCACCTTCTTGTGCCTCACATGGTAACTTCAAACTGGGAATCAGCCATACTTCCTGTGAGCCTAGACACAAGAAAGAAATCAGTAGTTAGCCACACTAAGTAAATATCAAAACCTTTTAAAATTGAGCAGAAATACCCTCGTATCTGGGAAATTCTCTCTCTGTCTCTGTCTCTGTCTCTGTCTCTGTCTCTCTCTCTCTCTCTCTCTCTCTCTCTCTCTCTCTCTCTCTCTCGGTGTGTGGGTGTGTGTATATGTGCTTGCATACTCATGCTCTTATGTACACATGTGTGTAGAAGCCATAGTACAACTTTGGGCATCATTATTCAAGAGTAATCCACCTTGGTTTTGTTTCCATATTTTAATTACATTACCATAGCACACATTTGGAGTACAGAGGACAATGAGTAGGAGTGGATTTTCTTTACCCTTCTACCCTGTGAGTGCCAGGTATAAGCTCTGATAGAGGATCAGACTTAGGAACAGGTACCTTTAGTGAGTGACCCACCTTGTAAGGCACAAAGTATTTTTTTTCTTTTGTTTGTTTATTTGGAAGTGGATGCCATGGTGTGCATATGGATGTCAGAGAATAACCTGTGAGCTCCCGTTTCTCCTTCTACCATGTAGATTTGGGGGTTCAGACTTACTCTGTATCAAGCTTACTGGCAAATACTTGGTGTGTGTGTGCGTGTGTGTGTGTGTGTGTGTGTGTGCCTGTGTGTGTGCCTGCAGCTCACTAGGTAGGTAGGCCTAGCTCTTCCTTCTCAACCTTGAGATGACTAGCATTATGAAATAATGTCTATTTTTCTTAACATAAATCCTAGGGATTGAATTAAAGTCCTCATGGTTGCAAAGCAAGTTGAACCACCACCCAGTCCTGTTTTTGAATAACCTTGCTACATAAAATCTCATAATTATGTTCTCTGCTAAAATGAAGATCTGGCATTGGCTGCAGTCTTCCTTACAGCTCTCTTTCTTCTTCATTTTGCCATTTCTTCCATGCACATTTCATGTTCCTATGCACTTTTCTTTTTTTCTTCCTTTTTCTGTCTTATAAAATCTAATCTATCCTTCAAAAACAAAGGCTCTTGTCTTCCAGCACCCTTCTCCTGGCACACCGAACACTGGAATCATACTTGCATCTTAGTCTCTAAACATTTTTGTGATTATCTACTGTGGGTCTTATTTTTATACAACTCTTTTAAGTTGTCAGAGGTAGAAACTCTTAATTGGATTTGTTATTTGCAGTTCTTGGCACTTAGCCATTTCCTAGGAAGTGTAGGGTAAGGAAACTTTGGCGTTATCTGAAATCTGTGCACTTGACAACTCACCTCTGCGGCCTATGATGCTCCTATACCTTTATTAAGTGATTCAGACATTTCAAAGAACACACATACTAGTAGTTAATATGAATATTTAAAAGAACATCTATTATCCCAAGAAATAGATAGGCTGGTTTAATTTGTTCCACACTGAGCAGTAAACTTTAATTCATATACATAAAAATCATGGCTTATACTAGAGTAAATAGATATCAATCTAAATTGTTATCAAATAATGCAGTTAGATGGGCTGGGAGACACAAGTAGAGAACACTGAGAGGCATACATTGTAGCAAATATACAAACTTGCTTCACCATAGAGTCTGATCTACTTTTTCTCAGAGGTAGTCTACTACAGAGTTGCCCACTTACCCACTTGACCTGTGCAATTTTCTCTTCTATAAAGCAGGTTTGCATGTCAAACAGGGGCATCACCTAAGCACCTAAGATTATTTGCATGTGAAAGTAAGCATCTAGGAAAGGGTCATGCAAGTTAGGAATCACTGAAACACAGTGAACATTTCACCACTACTGTTCATACTTCTACTCCAGAAGCACGAGCTCAGAAAACAGTGGGAATCATCTCATCCCAGTGACCCTTCAGATATTTCAATTTTATGCTCTTATCTTAAACTGTGCTGTGAATTGCTCATTTGAAAATTAATGAGTTGGACACAGTTGTTCGTTTTCCTTAAGACATCATAAGCACTAATCTCTATCAGGGGAGAGAAATTACAGAGATAATCTGCCTACCCGAGTGAGAAGTAAAATACTCAACTTCTTAAAGGATTGAACTCAATGTCCCTGGCTCTCTTCCTTGGGGTAAAACGCAACTCTTTCCTAAAGACTCTTGTGGCTTCCCAGCATTTGTTCTACAGGGGGTCAGTATTATATCTGCATGGGAAGGTGGGAGAGTCTCACAGACAAAATTCAGAAATACTATGACATCATCTAGATCCTTCCTCATACCAACTAATGGTGCAGATTTTGTTCCTAGCTTAACTCGGATTCCACTAGCAATTTTTCATCTTTGTTTTGTAAACATGGCATCCATTCTATAGAAAGAAGACAAATCTAAGGTTTCTTTCTTTCTTCCAAGTTAATATTTTCTCAAGCTGCTGTGTGGTGGCACTGGGCTACAGCTACCATTGGGCCACATATCACATGACAAACAGCCAATGATTATACTCTGATGACCAACATGCGAGGTACATCAAAGGCTCCTTTGGCTTATAATGTTTTCAACTTACAAATAAGTTTATCAGGACCTATCACCATGATAAGTCTAATGGCACCAATATACAAAAAGTTGAATTTAAATGGAAAGAGCCTTTCTAAATTTGGCAGGCAAAATAGGCAAGAATATTTGAAGAGTAAAAAGGACGGTCCTTCCACATGTGTTAAGTATTGACAAGAGTGCATTGAGATTAGTCTGTTTTGAAGTCTACGTGCCAAGGGTAGAAAATCTAAATTTCTGGATTAGTCTTGTGGCAGATGGTTTTAGTTTCTTCTTGTTTATTGAGAAAGATAGGATACTTAGTCTAAAGCAATAGTAAATTTTGTTCTCTGGATGCAGGATTATCATGTGATCTTTAATACCTGTTGAATGAGTTAAAACAGCTAGCATTGCTGCTCTTAGCAGTGACATTTGGTGCTTTTGTGGTGCTTCTCGGTTGGAAGCAATGTATAATACCTGGCTGGGAGAAAAGGTATAGGTAGAATTTGGGTTTAGATGCCAACATAATCCGGGCTCAGCCTCGCCTTTTATTGCACATCTGAAAGAAAGCAACTGGCCCCTTTCCCATCTTCGCTGTTTAACTGTGTAGGCCATGGTAGGTCAAACATACTCCTGTTGTACATCAAACATCTGAGGGTATGTGGGTAGCACAGATTTACTGGTGGGCTTTGTTTTAAGGGATACAAAGTTGAACGGGTAGGGAAGTAGAATGAATCTGGTGGCATTCGGGGTGCGATGAACAGGATCAAAATATATTATACTAAGTTCTCAAAGAACTAATCAAAATGGAGGAAGAAGAATGAAAGGATAAACTAAAACGCCAGCAACTCAATAGTTTCTTTAAGGTATACTACAACCCTTTTAGGGCAAAATACTTTCAGCAGTTAAGAAGTTACTCTAAATTTAATGTTCATTGGATAGCTGAGTTAGTCCAGCATGGTGTCTTGTCCTGATGTCACCATTACTAGCCCTGCCCTGATCTTTTGGCCTTTCAGTTTTCCTGTCTCACAAAGAAGACTTCATGCAGCTGACACAGGCCATGGTTTGTCCATTCCTTTCCTATCTCTAAAGCAACTATTCTAACAGAATAAAGTTCTCCGAGAACCAGAGTAGTGGCCAACCAAGGTGTTTCTGGAGCTCTCTGCTTTCTGCGTGTCTCTACTACTACATGGTTTATGTATATCACAAACACCAGAAAATAGTATACACAAACGACTTAAACACAACCAACGACGGCTTAGTCATATCGAGATGGCATGTCATGCCTTAGACATCACTCAAATAAGTAAAACTGGAATCAGGCATGATAACAGCTTGAAGACTTTGTTTACAGAATTTTCATGCCTAATAACTCCTGGTATTCACTGAACATGGTGGGAGAATGGATATACAGCTTTGGGCTTTGTAGGACTTACTTTTATGTGATTCTGAAGACAGAAAGCCTCACCCAGCTGTTGCAAGAGTGTGAACAAACACCAAGCAAGCGCACTCTCTACCTCTCTTCCCAGTGACAGTGACCAGTGCTATCTTCGTTTCTAAACTATTTGTGTTTTATTTCCTAATTAAAGATTCTGGATTGATAATGACACATCAAAATGTAGGAAAGGGAAATCTAGTAAGCTCCCTTTCATGTGTGTAGCATAAAGCTACTTCACCTCTAACATCTGACCTTTTTTTCTTTGCACATGTTGTGATTTTGATTGATTGTCTCAGATCCTTTCTTGCCTGAATTCTCATCCTCTTACACTGCAGTTCTGCAGTCTCACCTGCCTATGTGAACACTACTGGCAACTTCATCCTTTCTGATGTCTGCCTACTTAAAACTCTGGGAAGAAAAATAGCTTCCTTAACTGGGACAAAATTTCTTTGCTTTCTAGATCTCAGGAACCAATAAGATTCATCTTATTTCCCATCTTAAATGTATTTGAACATGAAAACACAATGGCTGGGAGCTTTTTTATTGTACCTGAGGTATTACCCTTGGGTGTAAGAAGTCTTCTGTACTGTTTCTCTTTCTTTGCATTCTCTCCCTTAACCCCTTCCCTTAACCCCTGACAGTGCACTTTCGACAGATGCTCTGCCTTTATGGATGTGCCTGCAGACTTTCCTGTGGATTGTACTGTCTTTATTGGTCATCCTGCTAATAAATACGCAAGCAATAACCTGACAACTTCTTAGCAGTCATTGAAACATCAGATTCCTACTATTGGAAACATAAATTCTATAGTTTGGTAGACTCATCTAAAAAGAGAAGTAAATAAAGTGAAATGTCAATGGTCAGACACCAACTAAGTGATAAATTTTAGTACACAATACAAATCTACAAATGGATGGACCTGTCCTGCTTCCTCCCCAGGACAAATACTCCTTGGTTAAGCTGATTGCTGTATTGGATGTCTAGACTACAATAAAATGGCTATGTGCTTTCTTCCTTTCAGAGTGGATACCCTGGGCCTATGGGACCTCCTTCGGTTCCCCCATCGTTCCGTCCAGAAGATGAACTCGAACACCTGACCAAGAAGATGCTGTATGACATGGAAAATCCACCCTCTGATGATTACTTTGGTGAGTGGGGCCTAGACCTGACCTTATTCTAGGGAATACTTTGTTCCCGTTTCCCTAATGAGCAATAAGATTGTTATCAGGAACTCTGGTGTTGTATTCACATCTGCTGCATGGAGGTACTGTTATCCACACATCAGTGTGCATGTCTGAGTAGACCACCATTAATAGGGAATAAAGCAGGCCTGTCCTGAAACCTCAATGGTTTGTAGAGTTATTAGACCTGTAAAATCAACGCACAATTTTGACAATTTATTAGCTTAGCACGAGGCAAAAACAGATCATCCTGTGTCCATGTAGATCTAAATATTTATGTATAATACTTGAAATCTGATGTGGCTTACCTATATTTTCAAGATTTACCATGACTGAATTGAGGAGGAAAAAATCTGTTTTTTACTTCTTCCCTCTTCAAAACTATGAAAACTTATGTACAGCAATGTTATTCTGCCCAGTCAGTTAGTATAACTTGGAGGTATGTGTCATTTGTAAGATGCTGTGGACACAACTTGTCAAGGGAATTGTAATGTAGAAGGAATGAGATAAACACACAAGTGATTCAGTGCACAGAGGAGAAGGTGAGAGTCCTATGAACGCTCAGGTCAGATTGGACAGATCTTAAACACAGTGAAGAGCAGGAGTGCTTTATTAATGAGATGCCACCTTGCCACCTGAACCCTTTAAATGTAGAGGTTGTTTGACATTCAGTCTCATAAAGAATGGTATTTTTTGTAGCATCTAAGTAAATCTATTTCTGGGAAAATAAATTTAAAACTGCAACATATTAAAACATGTGAAATAGGAGACCAAATTTTATCATTACATTGAATTGATGCTGAGTTACCCATTAAGTTGGTATGATAATAGTTTCTGAACATTCATTTCCTGTTTTGTGATAGTCTTATCACAAAGTGCTTTCTGAGTAGGTTCTTGAAGGATGTGTAGAGAAACATCATGTGGGTAATGAGTAAAGGAAGAGAACTACACAGGCTTTTGCATCCTCAAATATTTCCTGTCTTCATGTCTTCCCTTTAACTTGCTGTTCTGAATATATAATGACAGGAAAAGTAAGGCCTGTGGACTGGACAGAGTAGGGGTTAGAGGATGAAGTAGGGGTTACAGGATAGAGTGGGGGTTAGTGGATGGAGGGGGGGTTAGTGGATGGAGGGGGGGTTAGTGGATGGAGTTTGAGTGAGATAGTGAGATATGAAAAGCATACACTTCTCACACACAGACGTCAGTGTCATGTAGCTAAAACACTCTGAAATTGGGATAAAGAAGTGAGTCTTGGGCCAGGGAGATGGCTCAGCTGGTGTTCTAGTTTGTTTGTCTGTTGCTGTGATAAGGGCCATGACCACAAACAACTTGGGGAGAAAATGGCTTATTTCATTTTGCAGGGTAATCTAACATTGAGGGAAGCCAGAGCAAAAATTCAAGGCCATGATCTTGACGCAGAAAACACAGAGGGATGCTGCTTAATAGATTGCTCCAAGGCTTCCAGCCACCTTTCTTATACAACCCAAGAGATACCACCTGCCTAGAGACTATACCAATAGTGGGCTAAGCCCTCCTACATCAATTTGCAGTCAGGAAAATTACCCATAGACAAATTGGTCACATATCAGCAAACAGGTCAGTCCAATGGGAGACAATGGTCTCAGGAACATTGTTCCGGTGAAGCTGGGTCAGGCACAATAATGTCAGTCTCCAGCCTGCTCAGCCAGATGCAGGGCTGAGCTGACCTGCAGGTTCTGCACATGGTGCTGAGAAAGCCTGACTCCTGCTTATACATATAGGAACACACAAAGAACAGTTGACTTCCATCTTGGGTGAGCTGTCCATGAGTGCTAGAACTATTAGAGCCAGCCTTACCTTCCTGTCCTTGAGACAAGCCTGCTATATCTATGTCTGACAGTCTGACACCAGTCAAGATGACAACAGTTTAAAGGTACATGCCACCATGCCTGGTGACTGTTTGCTTCCTAGAGCCCACACAGGGGAATGGAGCTGACTCCTGTGAGTTGTCCTGTGACCTCCACCAGCACACTGTGGCTCACACATCTTCCATGCCCACTCCCTCACGTCTGCACCACAAAATAAGCAAGGAAATATTTAAAAAGTAATGTTTGATAAATAAATCTGATTCTGGTCGCTTCTGAACCCTTCATTAGCTCAGTATTGCTAACAATTCCCTGTATCGCCTGAGCCCAGTTTTCTACCCTGGTGATTCAAAGATGTGGAACCAATATTCCCTAGCATTCTTTCAAGCTAGAAATTCACTGTGGAAACAACTTTAACCCAAAGAAAGAAAATGGTAAGGCTTAGCATAAAGATTATGAGAAT
Source organism: Grammomys surdaster (assembly GCF_004785775.1). NCBI lineage: Eukaryota > Metazoa > Chordata > Mammalia > Rodentia > Muridae > Grammomys > Grammomys surdaster. The sequence goes on along the minus strand of NW_021605585.1, from coordinate 1,721,171 downwards.
TGGCACAAATGCATGGAAAATAGTAAGACAGAAACCAAAGCTTGTAGCAGAGTATAGTAAAAGTTTATTGTGCTCTCTTCGTTGTAATAGGAGGAGGGTGTATTAGAATCCAAGATAAACTAAAAAAAAAAGTTAACGATGAAAAATAAGGTGTCTCTAATTAAAGAATATTAAAAGTGAAAAGCTAAATTCTGAGCATATGTGCTTCAAATATCATGCAACAGTTATCTGCAGTAATAAACTGAACAACTGTATCGACTGTAACAATGGATAAGTGTTACACACTCAGAAAAACAGATTAAAAATGATCCCTTAGAATTACCTTAGCTTTACAACATACGAGCTTTGAAAACTGGAGAAAAGTATTCCCCAAGCCTCTGTCGGTGCTGCTTTATCTACAGCATGGAAACAATAGCCGTCTTATATGGTGATTGTGAGTAATGCAGAAAATATTTATAGAAAGCACTCAGCCAAGCTCTTGGCATGTAGAATGTGCTCAATAATCAGAGTTCACTAAAGCTCCAGAGACTTGCAGCTTATTTAAGAAAATAAGATATCCCTATTAAAAATCTATCAATAACACTTGACTTAAGTTTAACTTGTAGTAACAATAAAAGGTGCATCACTAGCTGTCAAAGTAATCATTGCCAAGTGGAGACTGCTAATGGTGAGAGAGGAGTAGAGAAGGGTGTGGTTTTACTGGCTGTTTATTATATGGTAGTACTACTTTATGAACTTCGGAAATTAACTTATTTCATCTTATGGAAGAGTGTAATCCCGTGAAGTAGATGTTTCTATCATGTTCCCATTAGCGAATTAAGGCCCAGGAATGTTAAGTGATTTTGCTCAGTATCAGCAAGTAATGAGCTGTAGAATTAGGTTTAAAAGCTGTGTGCCAAGCCTGTATTGTTGAACACCATGCCCTGGGATGGAGGGAGTTAGAGGAGAAACTCAGGGGAGGGTTTATTGGGGAGATTGCCTTTGGAGAGCTGGGCAATGAATGATGAGGATTCTCTTCTAAATATAAAATAAATGGAATATAAGTGAAGCCAGGATTGTTGAAAGATAACGTACTTTATGTGGAAAACCTGGAAGTGGCTCTGTGCAGGCTAATATGGCAGTGCTTCCCCCAGGTGTGGGTTATTTCTTTGAAAGTGTGTATGTCCCAGGCTCCTCAAGGTTATGTGAGAGTCTTCTAGGTTGCCTTACATCACAGACTTTTGTTTTCATCCATTTTGAAAGGATGAAACACAGTTAGCTGTCCATCCATTTAGAAAGGAAGCATAATTATAACTGTCACATGCACACGTGTACATGTGTGTGCATGTGTCTGCATGTGTTTGTGTGTCTGTGTGTGTCTGTGTGTGTCTGTGTGTGTGACCATAGCATGGCTCCAAATAAAAGTTTTCTGACTGAGCTCTTCCTAGGACTGCACACAAAACGGTTGGAATGCAGAAATCTCTGAAAGTAGATATTGTACTATATCTGAGAGTGGATCAAAAATATCTGTCAGCGTATTTTAAGCATGTAATATAATTATCTTGGCATTGTTTATATGCTGTTGTATTATTCCAAAAAAGAGAAAACACTGAAGTGTGTGAATTTCAAAATTGTTTCTTCGGCTATTTGAAGAGCTACTGTGCCTTCAGAGCAGTACAAGATAAACTCTTATCTAAGAGAAGCATGTACTTAACTCTGAGGATTGTTAGTGGAAGGTATTGAAAATCTTTGCATGGAAACAGGACTGTGAAGCTTCGCTTTCCTTCCAAAAGATGCTTGGACAAAAGTGGAAGGCGTGCGGCAGCAAAGATATGAAACTTGTATTAAACCCCAGAGGAGGAAGACAGGAACAGTAATATACTGCCAAGTGATGTCACCTGCTCAACACACTTAGTGCTAAACATCTTCCCAACTGAGGTCAAACTGGAAGTCTAGTGATATTCATGAAGCAGAGAAGCTCTAGAACAGGAGGTCCAGTTCCTCCCTGTGCTCATTGGAGGACTCAGTCACCGAGCATAGCCACAAACATTGCCTGTACAACTTAGAGGCTGGAAAACGTGAATTAGGGTCATTTTTGATTTTGAAGGAAAGAAGCCCTGGGGTCCTTCCTGACAATTACTGAAAGAGTCACCTGTGAAATGGACTTGGGCAATACATACTAACAGAACCATGGTGTGAGCTCGTAAATTCCCATGGAGTAAGGAGAATTTAACTTTTTGAACAGACAAAACAAAATATCTGAGAAATACAGGTGAAAAAATCAACTCTTTGCTGGGGAAGCCAGTGATATACACTTATGCTAACAAATGACTACACCTTTCATCCAGTGTCCACCTCCAACATTGTGGGACTTAGTTATCTAAAATCACCCTTAGCTGCCCCTTCAAAGTGAGTCTAGTAATCCTGTGTTAAGATGATTACATGAGGCTAGGTGTGACAGCTCACACCTTTAATCCCAGCATTTGGGAGGCAAAGGCAGGTGGATTTTTTAACTCAAGGCCAGCCTTTTGTACAGAACGAGTTTCAGGACAGCCAGGGCTGCACAGAGAAACCTTGTCTCGGGGAGATATATAAACATAGGTATAGAGACAGAGATATGAGTCAGAGTAAATTTTTTCTTGCAGTTTTAAAACACTTGTATATTTCTTGCATCATCTGAGCCAGACAGCCGGCTGGGTAAGGGGTCAGTATGTTCATTTTCATCTGTAGATGAACAAGTTGATAATGAGCCGCCCTGCTCTGCCGGACACTAAGCTGTTCTCATCAGTCAGAGCCAACAAGAAGCAGCATGGCCCTGGCTGAGACCTGACTCTCTTCTCTCCACTTCATTGTACTCTCTTAGCACGTTGCTGAGTTGGTCATTGAGCAGCTAGATCAGTTAACATGCTGTGTTTGAGCTTTCAGATCTGTACAAAGAGCCCTGTGATTGCTCTGGAAATTGCTTAGCAGGTCTTAACTAAGGTGCCAAGTGATTTGAACTTGATTGTCTTTATTGTTGTATGACAAGAAAACTATTTCCAGTGTGTCTCTGTTGATTACAGACAGGGAACCAACTCCAGGTGGGCAGCTTCCTTTAGAAAAGCTGGCAACTCAGGCCTTGGGGATCTTGTTTTCACACACAAATAACCTAATTAAGTAAAAACCCAAAACCACAGCCTCAAAGAAAAAGTAGAAAATGAGTGGTTTAGAAAAAGGTGGTATTGATCAGAGGGGGAGAGTTGGTTTTCTGGTTTTATCTTTTCCCTTTTTAAGGTAGCTATAGGTCATGAGAGTACAGTGGTTTCTAGTTAGATACATTAGGTGCATTTTTTTTTTATGGTGATAACTTCTTTTGGGGTATTTTCTCAGAGGAGTACAGGTTCACAGCACTAAGTCAGTCTTTCACCATAGCACAATGTTAATTTTTAGTAAATTCAGCCAGTATGCTGTTAAAACACTGATTTGGAACCAAAGATTTATAAGGTTTTTTAAAGTCTTGTCCTAGAAGTGTTATGAGATAGTTTTTCGTTTTCTAGAAACCTAAAGCTCAAATCATTCATCCAAGGACATACAACTGAGACTGATTTGAAAACCGTAGATAGAATTTTTTTTTCTAAATAAAGAGTAGAAATTGAAGGTACAGAGATGGCTCGGTTAGTGCTAGTGCCTACTATATAGACATGAGGACCTAAGTTTGGATCCTTAGCAACTATGTAAAATTCTACTGACATTGTACATGGTTGAAACCCCAGTGCTGGGTGGGTGTACAGAGGTAGAGCCAGGAGACTTTCTGGGGTTTGTTGCCCTCCTGTCTACTAAAAAATAGCAACTTCTGTTCAGTGAAAGATCTTAACCCACAGGAGTAAGAGAAAAATAAAGGAAACCACCTTAGATTCTCTTCTGGCCTTCACATGTGCTTCTGCATATTCTTGTACACAAACACAAATATTTAATTAAAAATATTTTTTAAAAAATACAGATTAATGGTGGAAAGGGGGAAGGGGCCATTAAAAGGTAAAGAAGTACATTGGACTTGATGTTTTTGCAAACTGAGACCTGGGTACATCATTGCTATACTCAAGTAAGCATGCATTTGTCCTTAAAAATAATAAATTAATAATATGCTAGTACCTAAATATGCACATTGTCCTGAGCTTCTTAATTTTCAAATATAAAGAAATATCATAGTAGGCTTCAGGCAGGAATCTGACATTAGGTTAGAATAAAGAATTAATTTCAGGTAGGAATCTAAATATTAGGCTAGAACAAGGAAGTAGGTTTCAGATATGAAAATGACTTTGGGCTAGGACAGGGAAGTAGGTTCAGATACTTTGGTCATCCTGATAAGGCCATAGAGCATTGAGAGTGTTCACGTAATTGTGTTTAATGCCCTGCTTTTTCTTTGACTATTCATGTTTATTGTCTTGCTTGTTTTTTGACTATTGTATTGCTGACCCTCAGCCTAGAACTGACCTTAATACATGCATGTAATCAAAATGGTATAAGAGCTAAAATGAGGAGGGGGGATGGGATGGGGGTTCCAGGGAGGGAAAATAGGGAACGGGGACATCTGAAATGTAAATAAATAAAATATCAAAAAAAAAGGAATATCATTGCTTCTATCTCTCCTTTACATATACCTGCTTCTACCTTTTGTGTCCACCTTCCTCAGGAGTGCGGAGATGTGTGAGACGACAGTGCTTACTTTATGGTAGTGCCCCATCTTTAGTGGGTTAGCAAGTGAGAAATGAGAATGATAGGTTGACAGTCACTGCAGAGTAGGGGTATTCATCCACTCATTTATTTATCATCCCTGAATCATAAAATGTTAGCAATGGAAGGTGCCTGAGCCTAAGAACCTGCTACATACGGGAAAAGATGAAATTCATCTCCCGGGGTCACAAGGGGCTCAGTGACAGAGCGGTGAATTATAAACCAAATTTTATCATTTCTTTCTTTTTAATCACATAGGGCACAGGAGCATATGTGAGTTGAGTTAAGATGTGGTTGCTAAATTCATTGATCTTAAAATTGGGCTGACAGCCTTGGACTTGAACTCCTTTCCATGTGTCTTCTGTGAAATCCAGGAGGAAATTTGTAGAAGGAAAGGTTACATAGTTGAGATTTTATTTTTAAAGTACTATATAGTATTTTACTTTACACTGTTTCCTCTTGTAACCTTTGGTTCCCACAAGACATTCTTGTCTCTGTAATTTCTTCCTGTTCTAAAAAAATTGGGTCAGAAGACAGGGAATCAAATTGAAAGAAACATCATGTCCCCATGTGTACATAAGCTGTCTATCGCAGCTGTTCTAAAAAGGTCATCCGTAATGTAGCTCCCTCCAATGCCGTGAACTACCATCCAACTTCCATTTTATATGAACTTGATCCAAACCCCAGATACCTACTCATGGGATTACATTAAGCAGCATCTACTGTATCAGAATTGTGAAGAAAGTAAATATACTCCTACTTCATAATTCAACATCCTTTGATCTTAAGCCATGGAAACAAATTTGAACTTTGGAGGAAGAAAGCACTGGTGGGCCACACATTAGGTGTGGCATAAGAAAATCTTGCTTCCTAGACCATACACTGTCTTGTATTTAAATGAGGGTAAAGCTGAGCCTTGAAGCCACAATGCTAATTATGCATTTTCTGACCTTACTTCACAGCCATGCTTGAATGAGAACACAGCTGTCTTTCCCCTGCAATTTCCTCTTCCACCCTACAATCTGAACTTTCCCCTTTACTGTCTCTAAAAGCACACAGATGATGATCTCCTTGAAGTGACATCAGGCTTGTTGGAAGATGTAATTAATTTATGATCCGCAAAGCTATTGTTTGAACATCTGTAAAGTTATGCTTAGTAGACATTTGTTGTGTTTTTAATTAAACAGGTTCATTAATCTACAAATATTTATTGAGTGCCTACTAAACACCAGTCATTGTACTGTGTACCTCTGGAGATAATGGAAATTAGGTGCATTAGTGACCAAAGAGGAAAGGCACTTTGTTAAATCCTACCCTGCCAAAGGCACTAAGTGTAGAACAAAGCTTACAACTGATTAGGGAAAATCCACTCTTCTCCATCAAATTCATGAGATTTTGCCACAGCAGTGAATGGCCTATGCTAGCTCAAGCTCAAAAGAAGTTTATAGGGGGAGATACTTACCACTAGGTCATAAAATGGTGTGGTGATGTGCTATATATTGAGAGAATCTCCAAAAAACATTTGAACACTTTTCAAGAACAAGCAGACAGTCCCCAATACTGCATAAGACACCAAGTTCCACAAACAGGTCTAAGTTAATGTCATTGTGTCATTCTCTCAATAATGGTGACTGATGTGAGCCATATTCTATCAAATTCTTCAACAGTTTTCATGCTGCACACTGCTGATCTCAGCCCTCATTTGACTCTGTCAAACCACCCATTTGTATGAGTCCTGTTCCTGGCTCCACTGTTACCTAGCAATAAAAATCATTAGTGTTCAGTACAAGCTAAGAGAAGCTTGTACTCTTCTTGGTCCATGAGTGTCTTGCTGATGGGAGCTATAAAGATGCAGTAGAGAGGAATCATAGGAACAAATTTTAAGCATCTGCTGGTTAGCCTTATGATTTTGGTAAAGTAAAACTGGAACTCAGAAAGCATATAGCTTGTGAACTTCCCACTGTTCACTCTATACAGGGTATATTCATAATTTTTGTCATGTGTATAAGCTAAACATTATATTATTTGCCATATGTTTTTATTTACATCAATAAGTTTAATCTAATTTTTTATTTATATATATTAATAGTATCCATCATTGACCTTATCCCGATACTGTCAGAAACACTGGCTAACATCAGCCATGATGCCTTAAATTCTTTGAGGTTTACTTCAGTACTATAAAGCTCTGACCTCAGTCCTCCTTTTTTTTTTTTCTCCAACTCTCAAATGTTAAATAAAATTTAATACATGTAAAAAAAAATAAAGTCAAACCCATTGTCTTTGCTAGAGGCAGTAGAATGAGTAATAGTTCTGGCATCCAGTATTTGGATCTTCAGTGCCTCAGACTGTTCTGCTGTCCAGGTGATCCATGACAAGTTAAGACAGTCTCTTTTCTACTCGTTTTATCTGCAGTGTTGGAGTTTATCTGCAACTTGAACTGTTGACATCATTAGAACTTCATGATTCCTTTGCTTCAAACACTTTTACTAGTTTCTCTGTACACTTCTAAAATGTAGATGGATTAGAAAATGGGCAGGCATTCTAGATAACGTTTACAACAGTGCTTGTTTCACAGTTCCAGCGTAACACAAGTCAATTTCCAAGGCCAATTATGTTCATTTGGAGCTGTCCACCCCAACTCCTGATCCTTGGGGTTTATGAGGAAGATCAAGTGCCAAGTAATCAGATTAAAATAGGATTGTAGACTATGACAAAGCACAGCACGGATGCCATACACTTACTCTCCTTAAGGGCTTCTGGGGCCAGGGTGACTAATGGCACTTGGCATAAATAAGAGATACTAATATTGCTGACCATCAATGTGACATTGTATTTAATGTAGATGATACAGCACTGTCATAAAAAGAACAAGTCATCATTTGATGGATGGCACAGAGGAATGAGCCCGTGAGTTGGAGGCAAGAAATCCAAGCATAAATCTGAGTCTTTTTCTCTGTGGCACTGCTGGCATTTGACTTTTTGTGCTGTACTTAGAACGTTTTCGTATATGTTAACTGCAAACATGTTAGCAGTCTTCAGACTATTTCCCAGAAGACAAAGACACAGATGTAACTCACCCTGCAGGTATAGCTAATGGTAGTTTACATGAGGCCCTGAGCTGAGTCCCCAGAACAAGATAGAGCTAAAGCAGAGTGAGACAATGAAAGAGCCAAGGGAGAGACTCCATCTCAGGACTTCTTAACTTTTCTGAAACTCAGTTATTTTACTTATCTTAAAGGAGATCAGTACCTACCTATTTTACACACTTATTGCCAGAATCATCTCAAACTAGTAAACGTGGCAATGTGTTCTAAACTATTAGTAGAACATTCAAAAACTAAAGAGATGTTAGCATTGCCTCCCCAGGCTACATTTATGCCATTTGTGATTAGCATATGATAATCTCTCTGATATTTTCGTGAATTAATGCTTTGTTATTTTGTATGGTGTTATCTTGTTATTGGAATATCATTAGAGGATCTAAGACATGGGTTTTAGTCACTCTGTGTGAGAAAGCAACACCCCAAGATACACCACAATGTTCTCATTTGCTGAGCAAACTACTCTTGCTTTTTAATGTGGAATACAGAAAACTAATTGAAGAAAAAGACAAAATGAATTTTGACTCAGATGGTGCAGGATGAATCATAACCTTCTTTCTTATCTAAGATGTAACGAAAAAAAAATAAAGCAAATGCAGTAGCATGCAGCCTTACTGGCTGTGTCAGCATAATCCAGACAGCCTGTTTTTCAACAGAACAGAGAATATATTTCTACCAAGCTGAGAATTGCAGGTAGGACAAAAACCTAGTTATTTTTTTTCTTTGTTAATACTTTGATCAAAGGATCTGTATGTCTTTGCTTTAAGCATGCCAATCAGCCTTCTGTTCCCATCAGCAAATGTTGCCCAGACTGTTCAGAAATCCACCTGTAATCTCAACTGAGCAATTAGGAGACAGAAAGTTGGCTGTATCTTAATGTGTGGGCCCCATATCAGCCTACCAGGTGGTCAGTATAGGAGATGGGTCATCAGAAGATGCTTCCTAAGTTGTAACTTTCTTGTTTTATTTGGGGGAATTATTAAAAATAAAATATAGACTTTATCCTTCTATAGTCTCAGACCCAGATTTGTGATTAAATCAGTTAGCCTGTGGATGTAAGATAAAAATAATCTTTACAAATTTAGAGGCACTTTTAGACCTCCATTTTCTCTCATTGTTCCTTCATTTACAATTTTAGTGGGTCTCATTATGGTCGTGTGTGTGTTTGTGTGTGTGTGTGTGTGTGTGTCTGCTTTATATGCCTATTAGTCTACATACTGATTTGTAAGATTCCACAGGAAAGACCACAAATCCTTATGTTGCTGTTTCTTTCTTTCTTCAAAAAGCAAGGAGAGGCCTAAAACTATGATTTTTTTTTTAGAAGTCCCTGTGTCACTCCATCAGGACTTTTGCTCTCAGTATACATTCCCTAAAATAGTTCTGTTCTAAAAATCTGCACTATTGTCTCTGGTTAAAACATGACCATCATATAGTAAACACTTAATCTATTTGGCACACTTTAATTTCCATTGTCCATGTATCTTTACTATGGCCCTTTGAGACAGGTATTCGTCTTTTACAGATGATAAAATGGAGACATAAGCAAGTTAAAGATGTTTCCTAAGGTCTACCAGTTATAGTTGCTATTTGAGCCCACAGCCTGGCTTTTGACCCCTACATATACTGAATCTATGACCACATCTGGTAAAAGGGATGCAAGTCATGATAAACCACAACATCTGTGCTAACATCCTAACCTATGTCTCCCTTTGTTTCTTCTGGAGAACGTTTCTTAGAATGTTTTCATTTCTTCTAGTTGAATGGCCCCACCACTGACAAAGGAAGTAGATGGGAATCTAGACTTGCCATCAGTCTCTTTGCCCTATGCCAAATGTGGACAGAGACAGAGCATTAGCTCATCTGTAACAGTGCCCAGCTGGACTGCTTAAACATCAAACAAGTGTTCAGTGTTAGGATTCTTGATGTGAATGTACTTGAGATCTGTATCCCCATTCCTTTTTTCATCTTAGGCTTGGCTGAATCTGGCTAGTCATGTTTCAGCTGAGAAACTCTACACACTGTCTCAGTCCAGGCTACCCTCTTTCACAAATGGATATAATTACTTTTGGTTTTTACCAGTCCATCTCAATGGTCTCTTCTAAGCTAGGGAGGGAACCTTTAAAAAGCTGGTCCAGTTCACAGGCAAACTGGAAAAGAGAGAGGAATTCATCTTGAAAATAAGGTTAGCCTATTGACATGTCCTTAGACAAAGGAGTTCAATGCAATAGCTGGCAATTGGCTCGCTCAGTCGGAAGTTGATGCTATTTTAGGTCATCAGCAGGAGTGTCAGTGTATCTGTGAATTTTGGCATTTTGTTTCATTAAGGTGGTTCAGGAAGCCAGACACTGATTAACTGATTATTCAACTGGGTTCCCACTCCTAATTTTGGATGTGTGGTGTCTTCAAGCAGCTGTTGTGACACCCTGCTTCTAAAGAAAAGTTTGCTTGTGCCTCTAAAGCAATTCTGGGAATAGTTTACCCCACATCCTACTCTCCTGGATTCTCTACATCTCTGGTGACAGATGCCATGGAGATACTGTTGATTCTGGATCCTGGCATTTCTAGGAAGTACCAGGCATGCACTGCGAGAGGCCATCCAAACTGCCTGCATTCTCACTGGTACACTGGGCTCAAGGTGGACTTTCTTATGGAAATGACATGAGAAGATGCCCATGAAAGAAATGGCCTCAACACAAAAGTCTTTTTGAAGGGAAGAAAAACCCTACACAGACCACAGGATGTGTATAGGTAAGACTAGGAAAATTCTAGACTCTGCTGGTAAGAATTTGGAATCTGATTGTATCTGTAAGTGTGCTTTTAAGTAGAAAGAAAGGGCAGTGATTTCTGGTTTGGAAACTTAAATGTTCTTTGTCCATTTGTTTAATCATTGAATGATTATTGCAGGCCTACTATGTGCCAAGCGTTTTCACTAAGAATTAGTCTAAAAGTTGAGGACAGAAATGCCTACAAAAAACCTTACATGATGAATATATTACTATATCTTTGTAATACTATGAAAAGATAAGCCATTTGCTGAGATTGAAACCACAGGGAAGTGTTAGCTCATGTAGATGATGTCAGAACTAAATAGTAATTGAATGTTCCAGGTAACCCATTTCCAACAATCCAGTAGGAACACAGGGAAAGGACCAACAGAGAATTATAAAGTGTGCAGTAAGAATAGAGTAGGTGCATTGGAAAGAGAAATGAGTTTAAAAGACTGACCAATGTCTAGATCAAGAGGCCTTTCTTGTCACTGCTGTTTCTTGTTACTGGTTAGAGTCCTGAGCACCCATGAAGGGCTTATATAAGGGAAAACCAAGATTTTTTTTTAAATATGCATATGTGTAATGGTGTCAGATAGCCCAGAACTGGACACTCACAGGTAGTTATGAGCTCCCATGCTAGAAATTGAACCCTGGTCCTCTGAAAAGTAGCCAGTGCTCTTAACCACTGAGTCATCTCTTCAGATCCATAGCCAAGATATTAATTAGGGATAATTCTGGATCCCGTTGTAGGGAGAGCTGTTGACTCTGTGGAAGCTTGGGGATTGGACTGTATCTCATTTGTATTAATCTAAAAGAGACAAGAGCCTGAACCAAAGCAGTTGATATTTAATAACTTTTCAGGGCCAGGGAGGACATCTGGGTGAGGAGAAGGGACAGGTTAAGGTCTACTGCTAAGCTTCTGTCTTAGAGAGGAAATACCATTAAATGAGGTGAGAAAACAGACTTGGTAGTGATTGTGCTTGAACCTACTAAGGGCTTCCCTATTTGGAATTAGTTTAATTTCCATCCATCAGTACTTATTGGGCACCTGCTGTATACACTCACACATCATCTCACATTGTTACAACAGGAAACAATTAAGCAAACAAAATCCTCCTGCTATGAAGCTCACATTCTAGTATGTGGAGAAAGAGAGTGCATACATAAGTACACACTGAGAATGACAGACATAGAGGACCATGTAGAAAGCAAGCAGAAAAAGGTGACAGCATACACAGCAGAGGGGGAGAGTCAGTACAGAAGCATGGTGGGTGGTGGGACAGCTGTCACCCTGAGATCCCTGTGGTCAGATCTCCTGTGTCTAATAGTGTTCCTAATTTATTGTTTTCATCTTAAAATTTGTGTACTTCCCCTTAGATAGGAACATATATAATGCAAACATTTCCAATCACACTTATTTTTATATAGTAATATATGTGGCTAACAGAATTTATGCCAGGAGAAAGAAAGAGAAGGGAGACACTACACACACACACACACTCATCCTTGTTTCTTTAAAAACTAGAGTTTGAAGTTAAAAAGTCACAGAAAAGAACCCAAGATATAATCCAAATGTCTTCTGAGGATCCAGTTTGACATGACAAAGTGTCACTGTCATCTCTAAATGTGTCAGGACACTTTTGTAGCACTCCTGGGCATGTGTGGCTCATGGGGCACAGATTGTGGGAGAGTCACAGTCTAACCTGAGAGTAGTGGGCATATTAGCATAGTATCAGGGCTACCAAATTGTCAAAATCTTAGGTAATTTGCCTTCTCTTGCTTGAGCTTGAACTTGGAACCAATCTCAAATGATAACCAAAGGTAAAATCTGCAATTTCCAGTTCAGATGTTAAAATAGTTCATATTTGTTGGATCATTGGAAATACTGAAGAAAAGTATTAAAGACATTGGTATTGTGTCATAATCATTTAATTGATCTGGAAGTTCTAGAAAATTAAGTCAAGATAGTCTGAAATTCTAAACCATAAATGGAATCCTAACCTTTAAAGATGGAGACATTTCTTGTCCATTTTTTCTCCATTTAGCACAAAATCAGCCCTTAATTATTGATGGCCATTTATGGAATACTGATAATGGACTAAGCACTTCATTAAATACTTTAATAATTGACCATGCTTCATCATACCTGCACAGTAGGTAGTCACTCATATCTAGATATTATGGATAAAAAAGTAAATCCTAAGACAGTTCTAAACTTGGTCCAAGGTCACACAGGCTGTTTTAAGAGGCATACCTCTTGGTCTTCTTATGGGAAGTCTCTGATCCTACTTGCTTAACAAATGAGTGTTTTTAATGGAGCCGCTTTTCCTCATAGCTATAATGTTCCACAGAATTCTACCATCAGTACCATACACTACTCTACTTTCTGTCAGCCACACCGTTATCTAAGGAATATAAAATCAAGATTGTTGGAATGGAAAGGCTTCTGACTTCCTGGGTTCTAAACATGAAGACTAAGAATCATCCAAGCAAACAACATTTTCAAGAGAAAAAGCTATGTGCCCATATGCACTATACATATATAAGTTTGTATATAGAGAGGTGATAGATAGACAGATAGATAGACAGACAGACAGACAGACAGATAGATAGATAGATAGATGATAGATAGTAGATAGATTAGACAGACAGACAGAGATCCTTAGACCCATACCCACTGACAAATTTTAACTGACTATGGCATATTCTTAGTTATAATGGAATTAAAAACTAAGTTGAGAATTATCGATCAAGTTTCATCTTGTCACATCATAGACCTGAAAACAGAAACACATTGGCAGCTGCTCTCAGAAGGTCCTCTGTGGCACATCTGCATAAGGAACCCTGGTTCTCCAACTTTCACTGATGGTGATTTTCATTTCTGTTTCACAAAACGATATTTCTGGATTGCGTCATGTCCTGCTTCATGGTTGCAGTGAAACATAAGCAAGGAGGCAGGGGTATTTACCGTGCCTTGGGTCCCATGACTGATCTTTTGGTAAGGGGGGATGTGTTTACTGTTTTCTGCTGGGATTCACCTGTTCACTAGTGACAGCTCCTCAGCACATTTTCATAGCGGTAGGTCTGTGGGCTGCATAGCTGGTGTATGTGTGTGTTTTCAATTTCAGTTCCTTTGATAACTGAACAAATAATGGAGATGATGAAACCTAACAGAATTAATCTCCTAGATTGTGTGTCATTTCTCCTTTTTGGTGAGTCAGTATGTTTAGTAATGACACAGGAAATTAGAAGGTTTGAAGGTGTGCTTCAATGAATGTTTATGGGACACTCACTATGTGTCCATCACAGATTTATGTGGAGTCAATGAGAGTTTTACTACACAGAGTATCTGGGATGGAGTAAAGATAAATTTGGAAATCTTTGCCCTCAAGAAACTTATAGACTGTCCCAGGTTTGACAACCAAAAATATAGAATAACCCTTTACTCGTGAGGTTAATGGGATAAGGTAACTATCCATATGACTAAAGTATGTCTCGGGACATGGAAAACATTGGTAAGTTAAGGGCTGATGTCTGAGCTGTATCTGTAAGGAAATAAGAACTTCCACCCTTGTAGAGAGGAGGAGAAAATCAGGACATAATGAAGAACTTGGTAGGAAGGAAGGCAGGGAAGGTGGGTAGCAGTGTCTCTTCCTGTGGTGACAGCAGAACATCTCTGGTACTAACAGAGTGATGAGCCAGCGGTAGGAGCATGGAAGGAGAGGCAGTCTGTGTCCAGTGAGGAGCAGTCCGTGCCACTAGATCCCTGTTTGATACAGGAGGGAACAACTATTTCTGTTGCCAAGTAGCACTGCTAATGACAGATGATCTCACAGGCAACTCATGGGGCAGAGTAGACTCGCCAGGTAGAGCAATAGATGGTATTAGGAAGTGCCTAAGTAAGCAGCTCTTCAAATCAAGGCAGCGTGATTTACCTGCCTTTGGGTTCTCGCACATCTGCAGGCCTATGGGAATACTGCTGGGCAGATTCCACTGAATGCAGCAAAAGGCCAGTCACCCAATCTCTAGAAGTGGAAATGTACATACATCTAGATTTGAATGTTACTTCCAAGTTTCAATAAATAGGGAAGCTGTCAGAAAACCCCTTACATGTGTTTTCTCAACTATGTGTTCTTGTATTTGTTTCAGTCCTGCTGCCTACTAAAGAGTTTGTCTGTATTTACAGTGGAAAGGACCTTGGAAGCTATCCCCAAATGTTGTTTGTTTGTTTGTTTGTTTGTTTGTTTTAATAAAACCAGAGAGAATGGCTGCAGCTCCAACCATAGTTGGGAGCACACATGTGATCCTTTCATTCCTGTGGAAGCCTGGCTTCCTTCTCATACTGCTTACTAATCAAGTGTTCAGTAGTCATGAGTTACTGAATTATCCCAAGGCATGTCTTGATATCACAGTCCCTGTTCACTCATGCTTTTATTTAATACTGTTTCCATTACATAGGATATACTGTGTCTTACATATATTAAGTGGAAAATTCTAGAAAGAAACCAGTTGTAAAGTTTGAATGACATGTCATTCAGGAAACATGCTGAAATCTCATGCTGTCCTTCATCCAGTCAGGACTTGAACTGTCCCTGGGGCCTTTGTCTCCAACCTCACATCACACCTGTTGTGGCCACTGTAGCACTCCTGATCCCAGGAAGGCAGTCTCATTGTCACAGAGAGGATGGTCAGTAACCTTAATCCATGTAGTAGTGGCCCCTGAGCAAAACCAGAGGTGATGCTGATTCTGACATGCCGGAAGCTGACAGCTGCTTCCATCAAGTGAAACTGTGTGTGTTAATAAGGGAAAGGGGAAAACCCATATGCTGAGGCTACTAAACTCTACAGAAAAAAAACGAATCTTAGTATCCATGAAAAAGGTAATTCATGACAGCTTTTCTATCTTGCCTTAAATTGAAAAGTTACAATCACAGTGAGTAATAAATTATATAGTTCTGTAATATCAGTGGTTGGGACATCAAAGGGGACACTCCCAGGATGGAAATTAACATGTACTGGAGAAATATGAAAGACAGTAGCTAAATATTTGGTAAGGACATGTCATTGAATTTATCATCTATAAGCTCTTTCTCCTCCTGAAACATTTTAATAATAATAATAATAAAGACCTTTGTTCCTTAGTTTTGCAAATATATATTGCATATATATATATATATATATATATATATATATATTATCATTGCTGCCCCCCATTTGCCTCCTCCAAATCCTTGTATACACCCCCCCAACAAGACCCCTTTCAACTTCATGTCTTTTTTTTAATTCAGTCCAGTTACTGCTACACACACACACACACACACACACAGCACTCAGCAACTATCTTGCAAGTTGCCTGTAGTTTCTCAGTATACCATAAAGCCTTGAGAAAGATGGCCTGGATTATCTCCACTGCTCTTTCAAAGGGGCATTAGAAGAGGATCTTGGACCAGTTGAGTCCCTTAGCCTTTCTCACTTCTTCTCACATTGACTTGGCTAGCCAAGTGGAGAAAGAAAGTGGCTAGCAAAGTGGAAAAAGAAATTTATTGATGATGAAGACTGTATCAGTATTGTTTTGTGATGCCCACATTAGTTTCCTATTGATTCAGTAAATTACTAAAAATGTGGGGCCTAAAACAACACATATTTGTTATCTCACTAAATGTCTCAAAATTCAAGGTATTAGCAAGGCTCCATTACTTTCTTCAGCCTGCGGGAGTAAACTGTGTTCCCTTAGGCCTCTCTGGAGGCTTCGCACAGACCCCAGCATGACATTTCTCATTTCCCCCTAGTCACACATCCACTGATCATACCTTGGGAAGATTCTTAAGTTTTTAAAGAACTATGTCATTAGATTGGGGCCATTTGAATCTCCTCAGATACTCTGGCCCCCACTATTACATTTGCCAAATTCCCAGGAACATAACCTGTGTGTCCAGCATTAAAATAATGTCTTCCTTAGGGGATTTAGGCTTGTGCTGTGACCTTCCAGTAAATAGCTCAGCACCCTCGAGATAGCAAGGCCAGTGTGGTCCTTGGAGATGCAAGAGTTACCTGTGTTGTTTGTTAAAAGATTGAATTCTTGTTTTAAATGCTAATCTTGGAAAAATATTTCTGACTTCTGATATGATAAAAAAGACTTCTGATTGGATGGCAGGTGTTAGCGGAGCCTCAGCTATGGAGAACACCATGCTAACTTAACCTGAGGCCCTGACAAAGTTACAACAAACTGGTACTTTCAAGTAAAGTGGGTCTTGATAATGATAAGCCACAGAGCTAGAAGCCTTGCCACACTTCTCCTTGGCATGGCTCATTTTCCTCAGTCCAGGCTTCCCCTTGTTTTCCTCTGGTCCTAACCACCACCACCTCACACACCTTCCTTATTTTTATTAACAAAGAATTGCTGGGTCCAGGGAAGAACGGAAGGAATAAAGATGTGGGAAAATTAAATGTGTTAAAGAATGAATGAGTAACTGAAAGCAATTAGGAGGAAAGATTGCCCGCCTACTCCCATCCTGCCTTATTAGACAGTTTTGTTTCCTGGGAACTTGTTAGCCAGGTTCTAACCATTGTGATTATAAAGTACTCTGGATTTCAGACTATCAGGCAGAAACTACTAGCGGGAACTGAGGGCTGTAGGACTGATGCGCTCAGAAAGAGCATGAGCATCCCAGTATCCCAGCAAGGGCTCTCTCAGATTAGGAAGCAAACATGGTTCCTTAATGGGACTGTTTCTCTGCAGCAACAGGGACCAGGTCAGATGAAGTTCAGAAATGAGTAAAGTTGTGTTTATTTCTAGAAAGGAGTGTGTTCTGCTTAAAGATGAGCTTGAGAGAACCAACTCTCTCATGAGATGCAATGATTTCATTACCTCCTTATTGCCAATCAAATAGAGCATTATATCAAGCAAGGTTGGTCATTATAAAAGAATCCTAAGAGGGAAAAAGCAAACTTTTCCAATCAGATCACATTGTCAGAAAGTAAGACGACACTGCATCCGCTAGAATGTAGTCGTGCACAGATTAAGCTCTGGGAAATATAAACTAAAATATTCTTTAAGGTGAACGCCCAGTGTTGTGGGCACTCTTCATTCTGGTTCTCTTTACTCTATCTTGCCTTAAAGATAATGTTTTCCTCTTACTTGGGTGAGGGAAGAGCTAGACAAGCAGCAGTTTATGAATAGATTGTAAAGTGGTTGACGCTGAGTTCTTGGCCACTAATGTTACACATGGTCTGTTTTACTCAACAGGAGTCTAGTCTGCATCTGAGGCTCACTTGTGATCATGGGTATGAGCTATGAGGAACCACTCTTGTGTGGCTGTGTTGGAGAATGGATTTGGAGTCAGGAGTTCACAGTCTGTCTTAAGAATGTTTTACTTTTCTTCACAGAAAAGACAAGTGTGTTCAGTTGTGTGTACGTGTGTGAGTGTGTGAGTGTGTGTGTGTGTATGTATGTTTACAAAGTATGATAGTTTTCCAACTTTTACCATTAGTCTTAGTTATTACAACATATTGCTTAGAATTAGTTCATCATTCAGTTTTGCAACATCATAGTCTCAGAGTTAGTTCAAATGGTTTAATTTAATTACATTTTAGTTGCACACACCACTCTAGCTTTATATGCAGACCATAGGGTTGGAGACTACTAAATTTAAATGTTTTATAACTCATTTTTCCATCTGAGATTTATTTAGAAATTTGTTTCCAAGTTGTTAACTTTTCAGTTATATTTTGCAGATATTTTTACATTTTTTAATGTTCTCCTTGAAACTTATTATCAGCATACAAATTCTTAACAGGGCATTAAGAAAAACTGGTCCAGTTCACTGCTGAGAATTGTTTTGTAAGTAGAAACACTGAACAACTCTGATTAACTGAGTATTTGTAAAGCTCAGAGCAGTGTTGGGCTTCTTACACACTTCCTACACACTTCAGCAGCTACCCCATGGCAAATTTGACAACTTCCAGTTCCTTAGGGACAGACAAAAAGTTGCCTCTTTGCCACGTGTGATTGAGTAAATGTTTGAGATTCAGAGTCCAGGTGCTGATTGGGAGACATAGAAGTTAATTATTATGAGAACCTCTGGAAAATTCTTCCCTGAGGAATTTCTCAAACAGCAGAGAACCATCTGTCCAGAGTAGTTTGAATCCCAAGCCCCCTGAAGGCAGGTGTGTGGGTTAGATGGCTTGAGATGACTTCTGCCTTTCCTAAGACTGAAAACCATCCTGGAGAAACATGTAATCTGGGGAGTCTAGGGTCAAGAGCCCAACAATATTGAGCCCTTTTTTGAAATTGTAGCTAGTTGGTGCTGCCTGATAGGCTGAAATCCAGAGTACTTTATGATCACGTTGGTTAGTTATTACTCCTTCCAAAATTAGACGCATCCATCGCTCAAATAAAAGTAGTTCAAATCCTTGCTGCTCATAAACAGAATTCTTCTTAAACTGGTAGTTTGCCTGACTCAGTCTATAAGACATTGAACCAGGTGGAGTTTGCTTCTTCCTCACCATGATAGACTGTATCCTCTCAGAGTGTGGGCTGAAAGAAGACACACCGCATCCTTTAAGGTGGTTCCCATTAGTCATGGTAGCAAGGAAAGCAACACATGTAACCAATAAGGGTCACCAAACCAACCCAGGAAACTGGAAGCCTCACTGCTCAATTATACTGAACATTTAAGAAACTGTACTACCATTTATTCTTAAATTTGACAAAGGAATAACTTACTTTTATTTTATTATTTTATTTTATTTTAATCTTATTTTATTTTATGATTTTGAGAAACAGTCTCTCTGCATAGCTCTGGCTGTCCTGGAACTCACTACATAGATTAAGCAGATCTTAAACATGCAGAGATCCACCTGCTTCTGCCTCCCAAGTGCCGGGATTAAAGGTGTGCACCGCCAGGCCCAGCAAGATCGTCTCATTACTTTGCTGAAGCTTTTAAATGTGATGACACTATTAATTTTCACTTCAGGCTGTTGCACTTTGGGGACCTTATTCAAAACTACTGTACCCACTCCCGTGTGCTAAAGTGCTTCTCCCTGCTTTCTTCTGGTAGCTTCATCTTGTTAAGTCTTTAATAATGCTCAGTTGACTTTTGTATCTGGTGAGATAGGAGTCCAGCTTCGTTCCTACAGATATCAGCAAAACTTATTGAAAAGTCTGTCTCTTTTCCAGTGCCTCATTCTCATAGTCTGCAGGGAAGATGGCTCTGTGAGCATCCTTCTAGATTTTCTAGTCTATTCTCCTGGCCTCCGTTTTGATGTCACTGGTATACTTCTTTTATTTAATTTTGTAGTCAGCGAAGAAAATATTCTCTTTCTTCTTTCTCCTCAAGATTGCTTTGTAACTTGGATTATTTTTGTGGTCCCATCAAACATTAGGGCTACTTTATTTTCAATACAATGTATTGATGAGTACTGCATAGAGTCTGAAGTGTGGACAAGTGGAAAATATGATTCTCTAATCCATTAACATGGGATGCATTTTTGTTTCTTAGAGAAAATCTCCCAAGAAAGGGGAAATACATTTTCGAGAAATTTGAATGGGAGGTGGAAATAAAGGGATGGAAATAAGGGTAAAGGAGGGAATGTCAGCAGGGACAGCTGACCCTGAAGGCCAGCTGTAGAGATGTAGGAAACCTACTAGTGTAGACACTTCCTGAAATATATACCTATATGTATGGAATCTATATTTAATTTTTTAAAAAATTGTGTGTGAGTGTGTGTGTGTGTGTGTGTGTTTTACGGGTGCCACAGAGGTCAGAAGGCTAGATCAGATAGATACCCTGGGATAAATTTACGGGTGCTTGTGTTGTCTAATGTGGATGCCAAGATCCAAACTTTGGTCTCCTGGAGGAAAAACAAAGCACTTTTAACCACTGAGCAATCTTGCTAACATCCATATTTGATTTTTCTTACAAAGGTGTATTTAATGTATTCCTTTACTTGACACCAGCATGGCTTACTTCCTGTAAATCAAGTACGAACGTACCTTTCAACTCTTGCTATTGAAAATACTATCTGGTAGAAATGTCAAATTCCTTTCTTAAAAATTGCTGTCTTGTTATTTTTAAATACCTTTCAGAACTGATGACTTTCCCCTGTGCGTATTGATTTGAATTCTTTGTGATAGCAGGCATTGATTGAGATCCCCATGAAGTACATAAATAATGAGCAGTTTGTGTCGTAAGCTTAACTCCAAAGCTTGTGGTTGATATTAGACAACTACATGATTATCTTTAGCACACTGAATTAACTTGATTGCCTGTCAATTTTTCTGTAGTAATCTGGTGAAGGAAGAAGTTACCTTTCTACCTTGGGGTAGGAAGAAAGGCTTCATGAACAACTCTTTGAGAAAGGACCAAAACTGTAAACAGGTGTCCTTGCTTAGCTTTCTGTTGCTCTGACAAAGACCATGACCAAAAGCAACATGGGAGGAAGTGGTGTGTTTAATCCTACAGCTCCAAACAACACTCCATCACTGAGGGAAATTAAGGCAGGAACTCAAGCAGGACAAGAACTTGGAAGCAGAAGCCAAAACCAGACTGCTGTTTGCTGGCTTGATTCCTGTGGCTTGCTCAGCCTGCATTCTTATACAACTCCAGACCACCTGTGCAGGGATGGCATCACCCACATCAATCAAAAATCAAGAAAACACCCCAGGGTTGTTTGTAGGCCAGTGTGATGAAGTCATTTTCTCAATTGAAGTTCCCTCCTCCCGTATGCCCCTGACTTGTGTCAAATTGACAGGGAACAAAAATTGACAATGACAACCAGTAACTTACAGAAGGAAAACATTGTAATATTTATTAGGAAAAGAAAGGGAAATATGTAGTAAGAAAAGAGAAGAGGAAGGATGGGGTCTTTTCTCTGTGGAAGGTGGCATTTGAAACACCCTTTCGATGGCACTATACCTTGAGTGGTTGAAATAGGATCACAGGGGATCAAGAATGTTGAAGTAGTTAAGACATGGAACTAGGGAAAACTGGCTAGGTGAGAAACAAGTCCAGAGTCCTTACTCATTCTTAGATCATATTTTATGTTTCTGTACTAAAGGAGGGTTTATTTCAAACAGTAAACCAGTGCTGGGTCCTCGGGAGATGAACTCCTGAAGAGACTGACAAGGAGGAAGACCAGGTTACTGAAGCTGGGACTTTGACTACTTTTGGTTACTTTGAAAAGGCACAGTAGATCGGCTCTACCTGTGTACCAGTGCTGTCTAAGGATAGGGCTTGCTGTGGCTCCTTCAGTTGTAGCTAACTCATCCTTATTTCCTGCAAAAGGATAGAATTAGAATGCTGATGTGCTAGTAAGAATGTTTTAATGATAGCATTTTCATTTTAGAGCCATCTCAACTCTTACACGTTATATTTCATGACTGTAACTATACTATGGCTATAATTTATTAATCATTATTGATGCCAGCTTATGGGCGTTAAAAGGATTTTCATGTCTTTTGCTGTTCACGATGAAAATCTTCAGAAGTCAACAATCATATTATCATCCATGTGACTTCGTTACCACTACATATCTCCATTTATACTCTACTCACTGTAGTAGGTAAGAGAAGCCAGGTTCTCAGTATGAGGGCTCATGGCGACACTAGCAGGCAGTATCAGATCATCATGCCCAGTACACACATTCACTGCTGCTTTGCACCAAGGACTGTATCCGCTGAAGGGCTCTTTAATTAGTTCATAGTAACCACAGTGAGTAAATGTGGACTTCAACAGTGTTCTCACTTCAGGTTAGGGCTATAAAAAATACTATGTCTTATGCTCTGCTACAATCATGTTTTCCATTTAAAAAATGATCCAAATCAAACACTATATTAGTTGTAACAACAGCAAAAACATACATTTAGTTGTGTGTCTATTCTTCCACATTAACCTAGTGTGAATATTTTCTTTCACTATGTTAGGTAAGTTATAATTGTTTATTAGTGAAGGACACCATTTCATAAAGAGCGTTCATCATTTACAACCACATAACTTAAAGCATTTCAGGCAGAGTTGATGGTAAGACTGAGCTTACATGATAGGGACCGCTTCAAATCTTTGGTCCTCTAGTTTGTATCAGACAGACTTGCATGATGTACTCAGCAGAATGTGGATTTGCTTCTTCCTAGGGTGAACCATGAAAAACGACCTCATCATAACAAAATGCTTCTCAGTTTAAGTGAATAGAAATTACGAACTGATTGGCATTTTTCTACCACGAGAAAAATAGTTTGGTATCACTGAACACACCACATACTCATGTCACTAAAACATGGAGCTACAGGTCTCAGCTGAAGCTTCCCCCTTCCTCACAAGCGTTCGTGGCACTGGACGGTAATTTACATGCTACCAGAAGAGAAGTCATCAGCAACACCACCCAAATACAAACCTGATAAGCTACCACAGTGACCTGCCTGCAAGATCTAGTCTGCAGTAGTAGCACAAAGGCTGTAGGAGAGTAACCAGTCACTTTCTGATTGGATTTACATCCTACTCCAAAAAAATGGAGCTCATACTTGACCCTACTAACATGGCCATGAACCTGAAACTAGAGAGGTTATGGGCCATGGGGGAAAACCCACAACTATATTTTGCTAAAGGAATGGTAAGGGATCAGTGTATCACTGAGTCTTGATTAGAGAACTTTCTTCTTAGCGATTGGTCTGCTGCTATGCATACAAATGCTAAATTCTCAACCAGACGAATAATTACCACTTATACCTGCCTTTGTTGTGTGACCCTTACTCCCCAATTTAATTCCTAATTGGTCAGTAAGTGTCTAAGGCTTAGAGCTAAGCACAAAGGATAGGAGGGCAGGCCTTAGAATCAAGTGAGGAGGTCTCTAGAGAGACCTCTAGTCAGAAGAGAAAGAAGACTGAGAAAGTAGAAGACAGGATAGACCAAGAGCAAGTGGCTGAGAAAAGTGAACAAAAAGCTATAGCAGAAAGAGCCTGGGCAAAAGTCGAGCAGCAAGTAACACAAGGCATGTGATTTGGATGCGGGTGAGAGTAGCACAGAACCTGCCCAGTACAGGCTTACAGCTTGTAAATAAAATGCCAGGATGATATGTCTTTTATACAGAATAAATAATTCATTTGCACTATCTTCTTACAATAAATGTTACCTAACATGCAGATCAACAACTGGACAGTGTGCAGAAAGTGAAAGAATTTTGGATCACTCAGTCCTAAACGGGATATGTTTATCAACGTCCCCTCACCTCCAAATTCAAGAATATATACAGAAGAGGAGGCAGAAAGACTTTAAAAGCCAGAGGTAGTGGATGACTCTTAGGAAGCAGTGTATCCCAGACACAATAGTCCTGGTACACATGTGAACTCAGAGACTGTGACAGCATACACAAGACTTACAGAAGCCATACAAAATTCTAGAACAGAGACCAGAAAGTGAGGACACAGTTCCATCCCTAACCAAGAAACTACTGGAAGTTGATAGCAGCTAGGAGAGTAAAAGTCACTCCAATGGCATGTCACTGGGCATATCAACCACTATCCAAGACAGAACCCATGCCCAAGAGTAGTTGGCCAACACAAACTCTTTATTTGTGTGTGTGTGTGTGTGTGCGTGTGCGCTGTTTTGTTTTGGCTTGGTTTTGTTGTGTGGGGAGGGGAGGTGGGGAGGATCTTAGAAGAGCTAGAGAGGGGAAGAATATGATCAAAATATGTTATATGAAAAAACTTAAGCCAATAAATACAAAAAAGAAAGTGTAGGTTGTTTTGTGTTTGTTTAATATAAAACACAGCACTACTTCTGATCTACTGATAAAATATAAAATCTGTTTGCTGATCCTCTGCCTAGTCTGCTTTCATGACCATACACAATTATATTTAGGAAATAAACAGATTTGAGACAAAAACATTAATCTTGTAAGAGATACACAGATGCCCTTCGGGAGAGAAGTATTACATAATTAAATGTGAGACATGTAAGCACACACAGATACTTGAAAAGTGTGTGTGTGTGTGTGCATATATATATATATATATATATATATAAATATAGATATATATATATATAGAGAGAGAGAGAGAGAGAGAGAGAGAGAGATACTTCTGAAAGTATATATATATACTTTTAAAGTATTTGTGTTTGTGTACATGTATATATTTGTGCCATGTGTGTGCCTAGTGCCTACAGAGGCCAGAAGAGGACATCAGATCCCCTGTACCCGAAGTTATAATCAGTTGTTAGATGCCATGTGTGTTAGCTGCCATGTGTGTCCTAAGATTGGAACACAGGTCCACTTAGAAGAACAACAATTGCTATTAATCACTAAGACATCTCTCCAGGCCCAAATGTGTTCATTTTGTCACTTTTCATCTGTTTGAGACAGGGTTTCACTGTGTCACCCTTACTTGTCTAGAACTCACTGTGAAGATCAGGCTGGCCTCAAACTCATGAAGATCCAACTGGCTTTGCCTCCTAAGTATTCGGATTAAAGACATTTGTCACCCCAACCTGCCAAGTTTGAAACTTTTACGTGCCTGTGCCAATTAATATCCTGTGCCTCACTTATGATGCCTTAAATACCCTGTGCCTCAGTTATAGTGCCTTACAGCAGTTCTTGCTTTCAGACAGTTTACATCCTTCAGCAAGTTGAATATAATGGTACATATCTCAACTACTTTAGAGGCTACGGCAACAATGTTATAAGTTCAGTACCAGCCTGAGCAACACAGCATCTCCTTGTCCTAGTTTCTTTTTAGTGGAGGGTGAGGCTGAGAACAAAATATTCTCGACCTCTGTTACTGTCAGAATTGGTTGGACTGTTCTGCATCCTTTTGCATTCTAGAAGTGACCTGTCAATTCATATTGATAAAGCCCACAGGATTACTCATAATTCAAACGAGAAGCGTTGACTCCTTAAAAGGACTTCCAAACCATGAACATGATGTATCTGTTCCTTGATGTAAGTGTTCCTTCATTTTGCTCAGTGATTTTTTTTTTACTTTAAGTTATAGAAGTCTTATGTATATTTTGGATCAAAACTAGACATAAAAGCCAAAATTATAAAGTTTTTATGGGAAAAAACTCCCAGAAAGTTCTTATGAATTTAGGGCAGTCAAAGATTTAATGTAGGATATACCCAAAAAAAAATCTATAGAAAGATAAACTCAATTTCATCAGCATTCTAAAAGCTTGTAGGCCCAGGACATAGGACTCTGACAAGAGGACTAAAATTTACATCCATACCAGCTAGGGCTTGAAACAAGACCCTGTCCCCAAAGAAGGAAAAGCAAAAAATTCTAAAAAACTGTTCTCAGAAGAAACCATTGAGATACGAAACACCAAGCCCTGCATCTAGATACATATGCATTCGTCTAAAACATTGTGTGTCCAGTATACAGAAAGAGTCTTTATGGCTCAATAAAAACAAAGGGAAAAAAAGGTTTAAACACATACTTTTCTGGGGAAAGTAATCAAGTAAAAATATGCTTGGTTTATGTGGTCTTAGGGAAGCAACTTCCTACACTGTCCTCTTATGTAAGTTAGGAACAAATTCGAATGGGAGAGATTCGGAGCTCTGCCATGTCCCAGTGTGGACTAGGGTATGAAACGGCTGACATTCTCATGAACTGCTGAAGACAAGATAGTACAATGGATACTTTAAAAAGATCTCAGTAATGTGTCTTTAAAAATTAAACACACAGTCAACATGACCAAGCTTTTCTTCTAAATGTTGGCCTAAAGCAAACAAAATCCGTTTTCACACAGACTTGAACATAACATAGAGGTTGATATGAGCTTTATTTGTAGTAGTCAAAATTTGGTAGTGGCCCCAGACTCCCATCTGTAGGTGAAAGGACAAATTGCATCATATTCACACAGTAAAATGGACACCTAGGTTAAGGAGCTGGAAATGCGTGAAGAGAGACTGGCTTGCTGAGGGTAGGGAGGCATGCCAAAAGGAGGACATAGGTGGTAGAAGTATTTTCTGGCTTGGGCATAGTGTTAGCTATACCTCTTACATTTATTAAAAATAATCAAAACATTTTCTTAAAATGGGCTCAGTTATTACATGTACGTACAGTGTATTCAAAAGTATAGTGTGACTTAGCAACTAAGAAGACTTGCTACTCTTAGAACCAAGATGTGGTTTCCTGCACTCACACTGAGGTGTTCACAGCCTCCTAATTCCAGTTCCAGGGTATCCAATACCCTCTTCTGACTTCTGGGAGGTCCTGCATGTATTCAGTATACACGTGCAAGGAGGCATACATGCGAACACAAAAATAAAATGTAAAATTTTAGTTTATTGAAGTAAACACCAGGAAGTACATTTCTCCTGTGTTTTTTACATTAGACTAATGCTCATGCTTACATGAGCATTAGTGGAGCATACATACTGAAGGATTATCTGTTTGGCCTGTTTATGCTAATTGAACAATTTACCTTATTTACCTAAGTGAAATATCCTGATGAAACTTTCCTAGTGCATTCTACTTAGATTTTAAGAGCCTGACACATTCTTTCTCCTCCTCCTCTTCCTCCTCCTCCTCCTCCTCCTCCTCCTCTTCTTCTTCTTCCTCCTCCTCCTCCTCTTCTTCTTCTTCCTCCTCTTCTTCTCTCTGTCTCTCACTCTGTGTATCTCTCTATGTGTCTCTATGTCACCTCTCTCTCTCTCCTCCCTCCCTCTCCCCCTCTCCTCCCTCACTCCCTCACTCCCTCCCTTCCCTCTCCTCCCTCCCTCCCCCCCTCCCCCTCCCTCCCTCCCTCCCTCCCTCTCTGTCTCTCTCTCACTCTTGATCAGCATTGCAATAACAACCTCAACTGACATGGGCAGATTTGAGATCAAATTCAGGACTTGCAGTGGACTCGGGCAGTGAGCATCAGTCGGTTATGTCCTGTAAAAGGCATAAGGCTAAGGACGCCTTTGAGTGGAAATGGAGTCCGTGTTCTACTTTCTACTGTGTCAAAGTTGATTTGATTAGATCTGCAAAGGGGACAGTAAGCAGATATACTGAACAGTAGAGTATTAGCTCGCCCCCTAGTCCTTGTGTTACAGGTGAATTTTGCTCTGTAAATGACACCACACAATTGACCAGTACCTCCCTGAGATCCAGCCACTACAGCACACAGTACGAGGGCTTTGTCATGGAAATTCCAAATCTAGAAGAGACTCTTACTTATAGCTTTCCTGCCTGTTGCATTCCTAACCACTCAGCTGAACATCCCCAAGTGCCTGCAAATCTTTCCTTCTGAATAGTGACTGGCAGAGCCAGTCACAAGATGTAAGTGCATCCAGTAGGCAACTAACTAGAGTCCCGTCCTGCTGTAGCCTCATTTAGGTACCTAAGCAGTTTTGATGACCAGGTTTCTATTTGAATCTGGTCAGGTCAGTCTTTCCTTTAGTGTGTTTCTCCTTAACATTTGCTAACTATTGGGGTAACATTTGCATACTACTGGGAACTGGATGATATAAAGCTTACTTTTTCTCCCCAATATACTTTTTCATGATGAGTTTTAATATTTTACTTACAACTACTGAACTACCACCATGTGCAACAAAGCCACATAGTCATGAATATTCAGCAGTATACCTACCTACACACACACACATTAAAACCATGCACTTGCATGTAAAGGCACATAAACAAACGCACAAGTGAGGGCCCTTAATTAAACTTACCTGTATGGTCACCCATAAACTATGTCCACAGTGGGACATTGCCCATTAAGTATGTTCCTTTATTCTGTATTTATTGAAACACTTTTGCAATCACTCCCTCTTCCTCAACCGTATTACCAGCTGCTGGTACCATACTTTATAGTCAGGCATAATAGACATCATGGTTTTTAGCACCGAGTAACAAATGAGCAAATGTTGGCTCTGCTTGTGTTTGTTGTGTGATAGTTGACAAGATTTAACTTTTCAGAGCCTCTCTGTCTTCGCCTGCAGATTAAAGAAGACAAGGCTTACCTGGTAAGAAGGCAGTAAAAAGACACAAGCGTTATTTCTCTTTTACTCCTATTTCCCCCCTTTGCAGGAATATTTACAGTGGCTTATAAACTCTTTTATCAACCTCTTTCCTCCTCTGTTTCCTTCCTCCGCTTTTATCTAGAGTTGTCTTTATAACATGTATATAGGCATGTATGTTTATGGCATAAAACCTATATCCACTTGGGTACATGGAAGTTTTTTATTGGTTGGTCTAATGTAGAAAACCCTCCTTGGCCTGCCTTGGGCCAATGGCTGCAGCCTAGTTCCTCCCTCCTCCCAAGTCAGTAGGTCCAGACTGCCAGTGCTCTCACTTGCTTCACGACTGTGTGTGTTCCATCATTCCCTTATACTGAATTCCTCACTTAAGTTTTCAAAGCCTGGGTCCACTTTCTCCCTTCTAAATCTTACCTGATTCTTTCCGTGTGTTATGTCCCAACTGTGTGCCCATGAGTTCTAGGGAAGACAAAGGCCAGGTCCTATCCCTCTTTATCTTCTTAGTGAGTTCTAATGCCCACCCTGGGTAGTAATCACCTGGCACTTGTTTACTTGAATGTTTACATTCTGTGTTACCTATACCATCTACATGTTTTTAAGATTAGTTGTCGTTTGCCCATGAACTGTTCTATTAAAATGTTTTCATTTGCTGGAAATTTGAGTGAGGATTCCTCGATTACTCTGTGAATGACCACCAATCCTGTGTTTAAAGTTGTGTTTTGGATGCAGTTTCTGTGAGGGAAGCAATATGAAACACATGGAACATTCTTCAGGAGCCACATGGAAAAACCACAAGGTTCAGATAAGAATGAAATTTTCTCTAAAAGTAGGCTTAGAGGTTGGGCACAGGATGCTGATACGGTAGCAGGGGGCCAGGGGACTCAGGCTTTGAAAGCTAAGTGGTTATTCCATGTACATGTAAAAGGAAGAAAGCCATTTACCAAGCCATACATGGAGGTTACTGCTGTCTCTGCTAGACTACCACGTAAGTAGGTCAATAAATATTTCATGCAACTATAACTTCAGACCTATTCTAAATGATCTAGAATCTTTTGAATAAGCATGAATAAAAAAAACCTCTAATATATTGTCCAAACATTTTAACTCAGCAAATGTCTTATAAAATCTCTTGGAGTTGGGAAGTTCCTCAGAAGCTGATGGTGAAATAGACGAGACAGATGAAGGAGCTCATCACTCTCCTTCATGCTTTCTCTTCTTGCTGCTTAAACGAATAGTAGGACCACCCAGTCCTTGGGACTCATCCTTAGAGCAATACTGGAAAACTTTTCCATCTTCCTTGATCCACATAAGTAGGATTTGCAAAAGCAAGAGTTTGGTCCATAGTGGCCAAATGACCGCCTTTCTGTCCCTGGTTCTGCCAACCCATGTCTCTGTTTCCCACTGCCTTGCTCTTGAAGCTCCTCTTCCTGTTTCACTCCAGCATAGCCTGTGGGGAACCTATGAAGCTCCTACGTTATTCTTTAATAAACATCTCCCTTCTCCGAGACACCATCCCTCCTAGTTGTACCACCTGCCACAAGCTAAATTATTCCTTAGTGTTTACACCTTGCGAATATTTATAGCCCATCATCATGGCACCCCTTAGTCATCCTCCAGCCTCGGTGTTTTACATATATAGCTCTTTTAATCTTTCTACAAAGTCAGACTCTTCAGTCTCTTAATCATTTGTACCATCTTCTCTCTAGTGCCTATAAGAGAACAGTTTGAATATATCCCAGATGGCAAAAAATAACCCCAACATGTTGTAACTAGGGGGAGAAAAACACGGAGGAGATGAAAGGAGCAATCCCAGGTTAATTAGTGGGGTGGCCACAAATATGTGCACAGTTTGTTTCAGAAATAAAGCAAGCTGTATTTGTTGTAACTATCTCCACTTTGAACTCAGAAGAATGTTGGTGGAGCCAAGCTGTGTTGATGGTCCAAATAGTCACTAAAGACCTTCGACTTTGCACTCCCTCTGTGTATCTCTTGCCTAAGATGGACTTCAAATAGGATCACAGTGATACAAGAAAATACCACTAGTTTCTGTTTAGTTTTATGGGTTCACCTGGTGTCTGAGCTTAATATAAGCTCAATAAGGTAGGACCTTTGACTGGTCTCTCTAGTTATTAGGCACATGAGTATTAGTCATCTTATAAAATTAGCTGTGTTTACTGAATATGATAGCCTAGATATGGGAACGACTTTAGTACAAGAGAGATTGCTCAGAAGTGCTCCACTGACATCAGGAAGATATGGCCATTTCCAGGTTTTCTTGGTTTTTAAGTTTTTATTTCATAATTTTCATAATGTTTTGAAAGGCTGTGCAGAAATGTCCACTGAGTGATTGTCTCCACACCTTGAGTCAGCCTTGATTCAGTTTATGTACTTATTTTACAAAATAATCTTGGAATGAAAAACTGAAGTCTTAAGGAGTCCTTAGGAAAAACTCCTGATCCATTTGGAGGAGGGCGAGTTAGAGCGCCTTGCTCACTGCAGGATGTACCATCTGTAAGAAGTCTGCCTGTATAAGAAAGGTAGCTGGCAAGGCTTAAGTCATGCATGCTTTTAATCACACCACACGAAGTCCAGGCAGGAGCGTAAAGCAAAACCATAGACAGATGCTGCTTACTGGATTGCCAGGACAGGAGCTTGAAGCAGAAACATGAAGGAATGCTGCTTACTGGATTGCTCAGTTACTTTTCTTATACAGCCCAGTGTATACGTCCTATAGTGTACCTCCTATAGTGTGCTGGGTCCTCTAGCATCAATCATTAATCAAGAAAATGCCTCATTAGATATGCGCACAGGCAAATCTGATGGAGACGGTCCCTTGACTGAGATTTCCTCTTCTCAGAAATCTGTGTCTAAGTTTGCATTGAGATGACAGAAGGTGTTGCAGGAAGGTTTGTGAGGATGAGCCTGAAGGCAGCTTCTGCTTTAAGCTCCTGTATTGAGTTTTTCCCTTGGCTTCCTCTGACTATAAACTCTAAGGCGAGATAAGCCCTCTCCTCCCCAAATGCCTCTTGGTCACATTGTTAACCACAGCAACAGAAAGCACACACAGCAGAGAAGATGTGACTGCCTCCATCTCTGACTCCTAGGAAATTTTCCTTTTCCCCGGGGGCTCACGTGGTCTGAAAGTATTCCTTCTGGCGAAGCTATGTCCCTCCTATAGAATTCTATGCTTTCTTCTGCAGGTGTCTCTGACACTGTTTCAGGATGATCAGCTCTGACAGTTTCTTCCTATTTTCTTATACAAAACATTTGTCTGTAGCTTAGAAGATATGAGTGCCACCAGGGTTCATTAGAATAGATTTTAAGCTTTAATACTTAAAACCAAGCAATTCTGTCAGTCTGAAGGTAGCAAAGGACAACCATTTCCTCTCACACGAAGTGAGGTTGTGAAGGGACTTTTTCTCTGAATGAAAGAGGGGAATAGGGAAGTAGAAACCTTCTCATGTTTTATTCAAATGTTAACAAAGAAATCAAGAAGTGTGTTTCCTTAAAATTGACACCATTTTTATCCCAAATGTTCCGGTGAGTGATAGTGGGTATGGCAGGCAGTCACAGCAGGGGGAGCTTTTTCCAGGAGCTTAGTCCCTGTGGGAAGCATTACCTCCAAGTTATACACTAATCACTTTGAATCCTGCATATTTTCACATACTGTGTGCATACATACAGATATTAATAACTGTTCCCTAGACGTCACTTCAGCACTTGGAGAGCTCAGTGTTGCTAAGCAAGTGCTGGAGATGGAATCAGATGCAGATGGCAGTTTAGCAAAGAGGATTTTGCAGAGATGCATGAGGAGAAAGGATGGAGGTGCTGAGACTCTATCCCATGGGTCTCTGAGTTCTGATGTGATCATCTTATGTCAGCTCTTCCTGGTATTCATCTGCCCACTCCACTGAGAATATAAACGGTACTGCTAGTGTTTTAAAGGTACTCACCTCCTCAAACTCCATCCACTCACATCATACCTGGGTTCTATTCAATGCTTTCTGTCTAGTAATTTCTTACAGTGTGGAGACATATGTACATTTTACTGTTTTGTCTATATGTTCCATCTCCGTATATATCTTAGAGGAATTCATATTTTATAGTATATATTGGTGTTTATGTCTATGTGTACATCATATAGAATTTCAGAGAGAGAGAGAGTCCCTTTTTCATACTCCCTTCTGATATCTCAGACTAGGGTTGATATTCCTGTATTATACAGGACTGCAGTAAGTAAAATATTGCCTAAGGTCACAGGTCATATGCATGGTATATCTAGATCACAACCTAATTCTTCTGTCCAGAAAGTTGCAATTACTCCTTCTACTTTATACTCATTTAAAAGAAGACGTAAAATAGGAACCCTTCTACTAAGTGAGCATTATGTTTAGCAACATTGTTGAAAACATTGAGTCCATACCAGATGTGACCACACAGGGTCTAGTACCTTGTGTTCTTCACCCAGACTTGCCTTCCATCTTGCTGCCATTTTATCAGAAAACAACAGATATGTCTTCAATGTTTCAAATTGTTTCAAAGTAAAAGGAAATGATCCTACTGGCTTAGATGGTGAAGCGTTTAACTTGTCCTGAAATCATCCTTAGAGACTAAGCAGTGTCCCAGGCATTTTTTTTTTTTTTACAAAGAAATGTTTTCATCATAGAGAGGGAGAAAATGCATATGCTCAGGAAATTTCACCTGATAGTAAGGAGCCACTACTACATGATGTAGCACATTTGGGAGGTTGTGTAAACAACCTGAAAGAGCATGTTGAGTCCCCAAGGATCTTGATTTAGAGCCTGCCTCTGCCGTTGGCTTTTTATGGGATCGTACTCAAGTTGCAGCCTGTCTCTTGACCTTTGTTTTATATTATGAATAAAAAAGCTGAATGAAATAATCAGTACTTTTCACTTTCTGGGCCTTTCTGAATCCCCTCAATAGCGCATTCTGGGCACTTGGGATCTAAGTAGACAAAAGGACTAATTGGCTTCCTGTGGAGATAGTGACATTTGAAGCTGTCACCTGCCACTGGTCCTAGCCATGTATGTAAGGGTCATTAGATGATTCATAGCTCACTGTCTCACAGCTCAAAGTTCAGTTTTGCTACCTATTTCTCAACTCATTCACAAAGTTATCCCTGGATAACAAGGACGGCTGTCTTATTTAAAGTTCCACGTGAAACAGAAATTTAAAAGATTATACTTAGAGCATGTATTTCCATCTCTTTGTATCTTCCCCTTGGAGCAGGTACTGTAAGGCAGAACTCTCTTAGTAGCCACACATTGTTCAAATAGTCTCTTGTGCTGCTACAGCATGATAACTGAGACTATATGATTTGTAGACAGCAGAAATTTCTTTATAGGTCTACAGGATAGGGTTTTCAACATCAAGACTCTGGCAGGGCTCTGCTGACTCATGACGGCCCTCTCTGCTTCAAGGACAGTAATGTGCTGCCTGAAACCTCTTTATAGGGGCCTTTTTAAATCCTTGAGGGAGCTGCCCTTGTGACTTTACAATCTCTTCAAGGCCCTACCTTTTAATATGATCACATTGGCTACACCTGAGTTTTAGATCAGACACAGTCACTACATAAAACGTAAAAGTCTAAGATTAAAAGGGGGTAATATGGAAAACAGCTTTGAAGGAGATGAATCCGTAAGCCAATTTGACTGTGTGTATGTGTGTCTGTCTGTGTCTGTGTCTGTGTCTTTCTTTACAGTGTGTGTGTGTGTGTGTGTGTGTGTGTGTGTGTGTGTGTGAGAGAGAGAGAGAGAGAGAGAGAGAGAGAGAGAGAGAGAGAGAGAGAGAGAGGGGGGGAGGGAGGGAGGGAGGGAGGGAGAGGTGGCGGACCTTAAGCGCCTGTTTCCTTTTGTGAAAAGGAGTAAAAAGCGTTTGAGAAAACCGAATTCCCTTAACAAGCTAAGTCCTCCTGGTTTTCCATTTGTGAAGAGTGCGCCTGTTCATCTTGTTCATGACAATGTGTTTATTATAGATCACACACATGGGTCTACCACATTGCAGACTATTCTTTTGCCTTAGTTGATTGCTAGAAATTAATTCAAACAGTCTTATATCCCACATTGGACACATAGCTCATTCAATAAGTCACTGAAATTTCAGATATTTCAGCTTTTTCATTGTTAGGATGAGGGTGGCTCTTAGTATTTTGCCACATAAGATTATTGAAGGTTCTGCTGTATCAGTGGCTAAGGAGCACTTACTGATGTCCTGGGTAAATAATGCTGTTCTGATGCCAACATTCAATACCTTCAGAGACATGTCCCCACAGGTCACTTCAGGGCTAGGCTTGCCCTGAAATAACCAGAATAAACTAGAGTGTATTCTACCACAAATCTAAAAGTAAGTGGACTGGTTTAACCTTTGAAAGGAGCTAAGGGTAAGAGAGATTTTCATGATAGAAATCATGGAATAAATTCAACCATACCTCAAAAATAGATATTCTAGTAGCACTTGCTGTTATATTTATTAATATCAGTTTTTCTATTAACAGATCAATCATGAAATGAATGCTAATATGGATGGCTTCAGAATTAAAAGTGGGACTAAATAATATTGTGTATAAATTAACTTGAGAAGAAGCTTGCATTGGCCAAAAGGCAGGGTAATATTTTTAGTAAGTGTATTCTGTGTTTCATGAACACTTTATCAGGCCAGATGTCTTTAGGAATTTAAATTTCCAAAGTTAGTAGATGGATAGACTCTAAACCCAACTACCTAGGCAGGTGTTAAAATTTCAGTACTGATCTCTCAGACTAAGAATGCAAACTCTGTCCACGCCACCTTTTCTTAAATAGGGTGATGGAGCTATATACATCTGACAGAAGATTAGTATCAGGAACACACAGCCAACTCAAAAAGAAAAAAAAGCTAAATACTAAGAAATCAAATGACACAATAAATAGGCTAATGAAATGAGCAGACAGTTGTTTTTTTTAAAAAAAAAAAAACAAACATAAGTACCCAATACATGTGGGAAAACGTCCAACCTCACTAGTCATCATAGAAATTCAAAGTAAAAGTCCTTTGAGATTCTGTTTTACCTCTGTCAGATTGGCAGTCATTGAGAAAGTGATTAGTACTGTCCCTAGAGGCTTTGCAGGTATGGCTGCTGTGTCACATGTGCATCAGTAGGTGGCAGAGAGGAGAGAGCCTATGTCTGTGCACAGTGCTCTGACCTGTGAATATCTGAATGGTTAGTAGCCTAAAGTTCCTTGAAAGAAGTGAGCCTGGAATGACCACCAGTCTGGTGGCTTGCAGGCCCCAGCAGTTCCCAGGACTGAGAGCAAGCCAGAGACTAGAAGAAACCTGCCTGAGCCTGAGGGCCCAGTGAGGTTCCAGTATTGATAGAATAGCAGAAGCCTGAAGCGGTGTACCAGACCAGCAAGTCATTGCAATGAACATTTGTAAGCAAGAAAGTGTGAACAAGAGGGTGTACTGTGGGACACACTACAGCTTTCACAACAAGAGGTTTTTTTTTTTCCTCTCCTGGTAAGGAGGTTTCAAGGGTAGAGGGCAGGTATGATGGGGCTGGGGTGTATGAAGTAAAATTTGCAAAAGGAAAAAACAATAAAAATGTTTTTTTTTAAGACAAAAGAAGAAAACAAATAACAATGAATGCTGGGGAAGCTGTGAACAAGATTTGAGACCTTACATAACGCAAATAAGAATGTAACCTAATTCAGCCATTCTGAAAATGTGTACCTTTGTTTCTCAGACTAAAAATATGTCTACCATATGACCAAGGTCTCTCGCTTGTGAGCACTTAGCTCCAGGACTATACATCCCAGTGATACTTGCATATTGACGGTAGTACTATTTGCAATTTACCCCAAAGAATACAGAGCAGCAGCATATCACATGGATTCTTGAGTATTGATGGCTATGGTGGCAGTATTCACAATAATGAATTTAAGTAACCAACCAAGGTGTTCATCCAAGCAGGAGGAATGAAGCTGGAGCTGGAAAGATGGCTTGGGGATTTAAGAGTACCACTTGATCTTCCAAAGGACCCAAGATTGATTCCCAGCACCCACTTGGTGATTCACACAACTGCCTGTAACTCAACCCTGTTCAGGTCTCCTCAGATACCAGGCACACATTGTGCACAGACATACCTGTATTTAAAACACCTATGCACATAAAAATAAAACTAATTAAGAATAAATAAGGTTTGAACAATGACAATATCAGTAAACATGCTCATGGAGAAGAGTGAAGAGTCTCACTCTTACAGGGTCCCATAATGACTTCTGAGAGTGAGAGAAGCATCCTCTCCCAGAATTGCCCCCTGATTGGTTATCCAGTACAAAGCAGGCAGCCCTGAAACCACATACATATGAACAAAAATGGATAGACGGTGGAGTGTGTGTGTGTGTGTGTGTGTGTGTGTGTGTGTGTTGTGTTTATGTGTGTGTATGTGTGTTTATGTGTGTGTGTGTGTGGTGTAGAACAGTAATAGAGAAAAAAAGAATATCAACTTGAGTGGTGGGCATGGGGGAAATGGAGACAGGAAAGGGATACAGAAAGTGGGGTAATTATATCTTAATTAAAACATAAAAATTAATTAAAATTTTTTTAAGTTAAAAAGAAAGCAGGCTGAGCAAGCTATGGGGAGCAAGCCAGTAAGCTGCATTCCTCCATGGCCTGTGTTTCAGTTTAAAAGCAAAGACTGAAGAATAACGGAAGTAATGTCATTTGTAGGAAAATGTATGCAACTGGAGATAATCTTATCCAGCTAATTAATTCTCAGAAAGACAAATACTGCATGTTACCTTTTACTTGTGGGTCTCAGATTTTATGTATACGTACATATATACATATATATATGATATATATATACATATACATATATATATATATATATATACACACATATACACTGGCAGAATAGAAAAAACTGTCTAAGAGAGTTGTCTTAGGGTTATTATTTGTCATAAAACAATAGTTTATATGGCTTACACATCCATATCACAGTTCATCATTGAAGAAAGTCAGGGTAATAACTCAAGCACAGGCAGGAACCTGGTGTAAGGGGCTGATGATGCTGAGGCGTGGAGGAGTGCTGCTCTCTGGCTGGTTCTCCATGGTTTGCTCATCCATGACCACCCACCCAGGGATGGCATGCTACCCATAGTGGTCTGTAACCTCCTACATCTATTATTAAATAAGACAATGCTTCATGGGCTTGCCTATGGCATGATATTATGAGGGAATTCTCTCAATCAAGGTTTCCTCCTCTCCATGTGTCAAGTTGACATACAACTACCCAGGAACTAGCAAAGGACTAACAAGATTGGAGAAGGAGCACAAAGGGAAGGACAGCAGAGTTTGAGGAACTGACCATATCCTTATAGACTTGCTTGAAAATGTCCTTTGCATGCAGTTATTACTAGAAAACGACTTTTAAATAACTTCTGTGAGTTATAAAGTAAATACAAACTGCAAGCATGAAACTAACTCTGGACGCTCATATCTTGTACTTGATCAGCCTGTTGGTTTTCTTAGACTGCCAGGCTCTACTTACATCTCTCCTATTATCTGTTTGGAATTCAGTCTGGCTATTCAAGCTTACCTCAGTTACTAAGACATCCATAAGGCATTTGTGTTTATGGAGGTAGTAAGATAACTACAGGTTTAAGAACATTGAGGAAGCCCTGTAGTGTCCCAGAATAAGGAAACCAGATTTACATAATTGGTTTCATCAACATTAAGGAGACTGCTACATGTGGGAAAGAGAAGAGAGGTGCACAGGATCCAAGACTGGCCACAGGCAGTAGTGAACATATGAAATCTTTTGGTATGTGTGTCCGGTTTCTGGTCCTCTGTCCCCCTGGTTCATTTGATTTGGTAAGCATTGCTTAGACACTCTGAGTGTTGGTCCTGTGTCAGAACCCCTTGCTTCCTGCTGCCTAATCAACTGTGCTTCCTTGGAACCCTGGTGCCTTCAGGCCTACCGACATTCCTCTGGTCTTTCCTATCTAAGGCACTGAGAATAGTATCTAAAAGACAGGCATTAAGGCTATGGCATGCTTTTACTAATGTGTTGTCTGAGTCCCTCTAGGAACAGAGAAGATACCCTCTGCTTGAGTTGTTTGCTATGTATTCTGAATGCTCTCCCCAAGGAATAGTTTATACATTCTTGTTAATATACAAGGGAAACATTTGGGCACTTTATTTCTGTTGCTGGTTTGTAGACCTATTTTTAACTTTTGTTCTTTGCTGTTTTTTTCTATGGTTGTGAATTGTAAGGTGCCAGACTGGCTGCCCTTGAGGCTGGTGTCCCTAACTTATCCCAAGAACAGGAAAACTACAGTAGGTAACAGAACTGGTCAGGTCCAGGTCCAGCACATTAGCCCAACCTACTCTGAAAGAATATTCTCCAGACATAAAGAGAGAATTGTTTCTGGGAATGCAAGCCATCTGCTTTTGTGGCGAGCACACAGATGCTTGTTGAGCCATCACCAGGCTCTTCAATGGTTTGCATCCAGTAAGCCACAGATGTTAGTCCTTTCTTTTGGGGAAAAAAAAAGCAGTGTTTTTCTGCCTCCCACCTCTACCTGTCAAAATTCCATTCTTTAAGGTCGAACTCAATTGCTTGTTTCCTCGGGAAACTCTTGCAGGGCTGTTTTAGGTGTGATTTCCCTTGCATATTTCTGTAGCACTTTTCCCTGCAATGTGCCACACATGGTGTCCTAGATCATTGGGCACAGGAAGTTCCTTAATCACGGTAAGAAGCACTGGTGGTGACTAGTCCACTTCTTCTTGTCACACAAAAGCACACTGAAGTACTAGACAAAGAGCAGACCCTTGGAACAACTACTAAGGAGATTGAAGAGTAAAATTTTTCTTTCCAGAACAGGCTTTCAGTGTAAGCTCATAATTAAAGCTGCTCTATACCTGGGATAGCTTTCTAGCTCTCTAGATGCCTTATAGGCTCAGGATCTTTATTCTATGTACTGCACTTTGAGCATTCATGGTCAAGACCCAAACAGCTGCTACTGCTGCCTAGCCAGCCACTGTGCCCCTGTCATGAGCCCATCCTTATCTTGCCAAAGTATGTTTCTTAGATCCCTTGTGCTTCTTGGCTTCCTATTAAGTGGTTCTTTTTGACTTATACAACTGGTAAACCTAACATTGAAAAAATAAGTGTGTTGACCTATATTGAATTTATAATATAAAATTATACTTCTCATGCAAATTCAGTGGATTTGTAATAATGTTCACATGGTTTGATCTATTTTCCGCAACTCTTAATGTGTGTTTTCTACAGTTCATTTGTTGGCCTGAAATTCTCAGAGGTATGGCATCATTTTGCAAACAGTGTATAATTCCAGAAAGAGTGACAAATGAAAAGCTTAATTTTCTTACTCTAACCAGAAAAGTATGTGAATTTAAAGGAACATTTCTAACTTTATGTCTAATAATAAAAATAATTGTAAGGTAACTGTTGGGTAGGAGTTCATTAAAATCAACTATAAACTATATTACAAATACCAGGCTTGTATTAAATATCAGAAAACCAGCCTGAAATTTCATATTAGTACAGTTATAGCAGACACAGTTCATTTTTTAAGACAAACTTTTTGTTCTCAGTGTTTCATTGATGATACTTCAAATTAATTCATCTGCAACAGAATACAGAGGAATATTTCTAGAACCATGTGCAGCCAGAGAAATATATTTACCTCTTCTCTCACTTATTGAAACATTTACCCCTCCCAGTTTTGAGTGTGAAGTGGCTGTCAGTCCAATGTGACGGGGTGCTGAAAGCCTTCCTCAATGAGAAGTCACTCCGTCAAATGATCCATAATACCAGCTCCCGCACTGATGTTCATCCAGAGCTCAGAACAGGCAATGCCGCCGTGGGGTTGGGGCAGACACTTCAAGCAAGGATGTTTAGGCATGAAGTTAGTTAAATATTTTCTGCAACTTCCTTTCCTCTTCTTTAGAGTAAGAATAATGGTAGTATGCCCACATAAGGGTGCCATGAATTAGAAATGAGCCTCAAAAACTGTTGGCAATTCATGAAGCTGTGTCTATGGTATTTATAATCAAAAGCCTGCAGGTCCTTGTTGATGTTCCTAGTTGCCTATGGCTACCTAGAAGTGTTTTGTTTCTGCCTGGTAGACATGAACTATAAGGAGTCAAGGTGGCTGTGGCCCTTTTGATCCCAGGGTATTGGGTTACAGAGGCTGCCACTCAGAATAATACCCATCCTTGTCCCTTTATTTACTTTCCTTCCTTCTGGTCTTGTGGTTTGAACTCATGGTCCTAGTATATATTAAGCAAATGTTCTATCACTGAACTATACCTAGTCCTAAAATTTTATACTAAATTATAGTCTATTACTGTTTAAATACTAATATGTTCTTTAAAATCTAATCTGATACACACAGGCACACACACACACACACACACACACACACTTTACCTTTACAGAACAGACAGTGAGAACTAGGTTCCAAAGGAACTCCCAACCACATACATAGTACATGGTTCAGTTAAGTGGTGTAGATATCACTCAGAGACAGTGTTGACTGTACTAGTATCTTAGATGATGTCAAGCGTGTGGAATGAGACTTGGCTTCATGAGCCACACAGAACTAGACAGAACTAGAACCATAGGGGACAGTCAGGGTGGGGTTGCAGTAGTGGCTCCATTGGGAACAAAATGGTCTAGCAGCCTCTGTGATCTGGAAACAGAAAGAGCTGGTCAGTGAGGGCCTGCTACAGAAGATTGACAACCAGGACTTAAAAAGGGTATGAAGTCTGAATTTAGACGAGATCCACACACACTAACTGATATACTGACTCTTCCAGAGACAGAGGCTTATCTGAATTGTTCTGTTCAGTAGATTGTGCCTTTCAACCCCAGCATCCTGAATCCTGCTCCTACCTGTATGTGATTAGAGGCAGTACCCAGGCCCCAGCATCAAGCATATGAGTTTACCTCCATTGCCTTTTCAGGAGCCTTAGCTGTCTGCTCAATTGGCTCAGATAGATTCCTGCTATGTGCAGAGGAGACTTTGGTGAGCTTGCTACTTAATACAGCAATGGCAGTAGTGCTGTGTCTCTTGCTACTGCAGGATGAACCATCTATTTCCCTCATCTAGACTTCATTGAACAGACCTAAGAATTCCTCTATAACAAGCAACCCCTTATCTTCCAGGTCGTTGTGCCCGCTGTGGGGAAAATGTAGTTGGAGAAGGAACAGGATGTACCGCCATGGATCAGGTCTTCCATGTGGATTGCTTCACCTGCATTGTTTGTGATGTCAAGCTCCGAGGACAGCCTTTCTACGCAGTGGAAAAGAAGGCATACTGTGAGCCCTGCTACATCGTAAGTTGCCACATTGGGCCTTCATCTGCTCTGTCTTCTTTGACCAAATACCAGTCACTCAATATAAATGTCGTCATCAGTTCTTTGAAGTTCAAAAGATGTTCACATGTAAATTGACATGCTGTATTTTTTTCTAAGTAATTACCCTTCACACGAAGTCAGAAAATTGTGTTCTGGAGAGGGCTGCCTTTCAATTAAAGATCAACCAGAAAGGTTGTCTGACCTGCATTTTTCATGCATGTATATAGAAACTTTGTTCTCTGTCATGTGTATGAAGGGTTCCCTGTTCTCAGAGTCATAAAATCTTATCCTGCATTTGAATTCTCAGTATTTTGAGAAAGACTTAGCAGGTGCTAATGACCTTCCAAACTTCTGGACTAATTATCTCTGCAGAATCATTTTTATCTCCCTAACCCCCTGGGCTGTCTATGGTTTAGAGAAACTCTTTATTATAGAGTATTAAGGAGAATTGCACCATGATTCTAACTGAGCTAGAAATGGTTCTGTTTTAAAGAACAAAGCTATTTCTGAATAGCAAAGCTTAGTGACTAAAAATAAATAACATTTCCTTAGCATTTTACATGGCTACTTAATCTATTACGCTACCTTCTGATAGAGTAGCTTGCTAAATAAGAAAACTGTATGTCCAAAGTAAATTCCTTTACTGCCATTCTGCTTTTGATCTA
Organism: Grammomys surdaster; assembly: GCF_004785775.1. Classification (NCBI taxonomy): domain Eukaryota; kingdom Metazoa; phylum Chordata; class Mammalia; order Rodentia; family Muridae; genus Grammomys; species Grammomys surdaster. The sequence continues at coordinate 1,678,601 of NW_021605585.1, read as the reverse complement.
TCTGTTGAACATATTCATGGAAAAAGTAGTACTTTTTGAAAACCTAAAAATTAGTCACAGTTGTACCCTCTGCCAAGGCATTTCAACAACAGAGAAAGCTTGAGAATAAGATAATGGGACTCAGAACTTTGTAGATTTCCAGAGTTTAATTTTATTGGACTGTCTGCCTTAGTTGGTGTCTTCACCTTACTACTACTGTGAGGAAACACCATGACCAACAGCAGCTTTTTGAGGAAACAGTTTGTTTCTGTTTATACTTCCAGGTAGCAGTCCATCACTGATGGGAAAGATAGAAAGGCTATGGAAGGATCCTGCTTGCTGACTTGCTCTCCATCGCTTCCTCAGCCTGATTTATTATAGAACACAGTACCACCAGCCCAGGGATGGCATCACCCACAGTGGGCTGCTGATCTCTTCCCCATTGATCACTAATGAAGAAATGCCTTACAGACTTGCCTACAGCCAGAACTATGATGGCATTTTCTTCATAGAAATTCCCTCCCTTGAAGTGACTCTAGTTTCTGTCAAGTTGACATAAAACTAAGCTAGCACAGTTGGTAACAAAATTCTGAAAACTCCAGTTTATTGAAACTCAAAGATGTGTATAGCACAAAGCACAGTTCACGATGACTGACACTTTCTATATTTATGTAATGTTGCCTTGCATCTCCTGGGTTCCATCTTACTTTGCTTGCCTACCTGCTGTCTAAAGTGAGAAGAGAAACACAGCCAGAGGGTGGCTTCTGGTTACCATCAGTCAGAGCCAGGGCTACGTTTGTCACATTTCCTCCTTGTCCTGTGACTTGGGCAGTGCTGCATATAGTTAGTTGTTCAGACTATAAAGATAAGCACAGTGATGCTCTATCCGAAAGCAGCAGCATCTGTAATAAGAGAAAGTCAAGTCAGCAAAATCTCACCTCTTACGTCACTCAGCTCTTCAGGGTCACAGTACCACCCTGTGAAATCATTGTTGAAAAGAGGAAGGCCTTTTATAAGTCTGACCTCTTTTAAGTGGGCTGCACTTTCCAGCGACTCAGGACAGCCTTGTGCAATCATTTATTGCTGCAAGTTTTGGCAGCAGAGTCAGCAAAGCCTTGTCCAGCCATCTAGCTCTCTCCTAGCAAGCAGCAGTTCCTTTTTTATAGCTCCTGCTTGCTCCCTTTCTAGCATGCCTCTGATCACTGTTACTGTAACAGTGCTTCTGTGAAAGGCTTCTTAAGCTGTTTATTTTTATGCTTTGTAAGCAAAGGTATTACATACAATACTGGGTAGGAAACTGTATCAGCATGCAGAGATAATATAAGTTTGAATTGAATTCAATCAAAGCTTTCTGTCTTGGGCAAGTTACTTGCCTCAGTTTTTCTCACCTAATACTGGCCATGATGGGAGTGTTTTTCCTAGGCCCCCTGAAGATGAAATGAGACAATCTTTGTAAGCACCCTTAGTCTACTGAGGAAAAGCCATTCAACAAATGTTACATCTGAGCTTCTGTATTGTTAGATTTGGGAACCTGTTTACCATTCCATTTGTGTGTGCTGAAACTCAGACTCACTTAGCTCGAGGAGGCTGTTTTGCTTCTTGGATATACCTATCTTCCATTTTTCTTTAGTGTTTGTTTTCCTGGGTGCCTTCAGGAAATCTTCAGTTTCATATTTTTAGTCATTTTCTATAGTGTAGGAGCTCAGAATCCAGATGCTGTTGTAAGATCTCTGAGGTTGTTTAGGATGCTGGTTCCCTCTCCTCTGGTTGCCTGTCATAGCACACTGCACTTAAAGCAAGGAAGACTATCTGGGAGATATTTAATCATACACATGGAAGAGCTGAGTGAATTCAAATAATGGAGACTCTTACTATCCTTTCTGTGATTTCTCCCCCTCATAAGAACCTATAATTCTGGTCCTTGATTAATGACCTCTTTCCATAGCTACCCAGAAAGGTTTAAGTGTTCTCAGAATTCAGTTCCACTTTCCCTAAAGGCCCTCTTTGTTCAGAATTGATTCCAGAGTTCAACATGAGCCTTGTGCCTTTGACTGAGGTATCAGTACTTCCAATTCCTTCTAAACTTTCACCGTTATAATAAGCTGCATGCTGAAAGAACAGAGAGACTAGAGAAACAGGAAGCATGAATTAGAACAAGCTGCTTGGAAGGTAGACTTAAGGCAGGCAGCACTAGGGTTGCTTGTCTCTCCAGGAGCTAAAGTTCTAGAACAGGAGATGCTGTCCATGGGATCCAGCTTCTTGTCACACTGCTGGACACAAGTGTCCCAAAGACAAGACAATCAAGTCCCTGGGCACCAATCAGTGGGACTCTTTTCTTTCTGTTCTTGTGTTTGGTTTGTTTTTGTTACTTAACCACCAACCACTTATGCTTGACTCTTGATCCGGTAATGAGGCCTCCTGTAAAACAAAACTTAAACTTCTTTCTAAATTGGTTATTGGTAAGCCTAAAATCACATTTAAATTTAATGTTTGTATACCCGGAGGTTAAAGGCCCGGTAATCTCTTCAGATTAGGTTTATCTCATTAGTACGGTCTCTTGAGTTCTTATTCTTTGTATACCTGCATCTACAATTGAACAGATTTGACTCAGTGTGATGGTATAGCTCTCTTCATATGTATTTTACCTGCTTTCTGTCTAGTACCTGATACGAATCTATGGAGAGCATGCTTCATTGGTAATCTTCACTTTAAGCCTCTCATCTATTTAGATTTGCGGTATGTTTATGGACTACCTTCTATCCCTTTATCATTATTAAACGCTAAAAGAAAACTAAGTGAAATTTTTATATTTTTAAATTTAAATTTACAATTAATTTTACATTTAAAATTAACATGATTTTTAAAATGTACTTTATTGTCTTAGTTAGGGTTTCCATTGCTGTAACCATGACCAAGGCCAGTCTTTAAAAGCACAACATTTAACTGGGGCTGGCTTACAGTTTCAGAGGTTCAGTCCATTATCATCATGGCAGGAAGCATGACAGCATCCAGGCAGGCATGGTGCTGGAGAAGGACCTGAGAGTTCAACATCCTGTACCAAAGGCAAACAGAAGACTGTCTCCCACATGGTTAGGAGGAGGCTCTCAAAGCCCACCCTGACTCTGACACACTTCCTCCAACAAGGCCATACCTACTAAATAGTGCCACTCCTTGGACCAAGCATAATCAAACCACCACAATTATCAATTCAAATTATCAATATCAGTAATCCCTAGGGCAGTGCCTACTGTTCTTAGCTTTGACCTAGAACATGTGTTCCTCCTGTCTCAGTTTCATAGGTGCTGGGATATGCTACCACACAGAGCGCCTTGAAATGTTTCTTTAGAAAACTGTTTCTATTTGACAAGATCATTACAAACAATGAGCTCATATATTAAACTATATGCTATTCTCTGTCAGATTTATTTAGACTCATTTGGGCTAATATAATAAGTATGCTACATCCTAGTTATTTTAAGTGATGCTTGTATTATTAGTAGAAACGTGACTAGATCTTATCAGTGATTAGTTTTGCTTATTCTTATAGTTCTGAATAAATAAACAGATTAAAAGTAAGAGCACTAAACTTTATTAGGAAATAAAATGATTTAAATAGAATCTATCTATCTTGGTCCTATCTCTCTGGTTATAACGTTGAGTACATCATTTGCCTCCAAGTACCAGAATGTTTTTGTTTATGAAGTTAAACTTCCCTAATGTCATAGATAAGGAATGAACATTTGTGTTATTTTTACATCATGAAACTATTGACTGCGTAAGGGATTCATCTGTTGAGTGACCTTATTGTGATAGATTGAGAAGCTGTAGCCCACCATAGGCATGTCTCAGCTGCTGTTGCTATAGAGATTTTGAGAGTAATTGGCTTGATAGGAGAAGCACAAGTTACATGGGAGATCAGTGCTTTGCTTACAGTCATTTGTGGTTTTAGGCATGAAGGGCATCAACAAGGCCTCCTGCTTCTTTGAAACTTCTTCTCTGGTTAAGACAAGCTTACTCCTGAGCGTTAATGTAACAAAGGAACAGTTGGTCTCTTCTTGGCATTGTAAAGAAGCAGAGGCCTTGGGACATACACATCAGACATCCTGAGGCAAAGTCTGTTTGTGAAATGGTGATCCAGGATGCTCGACTGGGTCAGGGATTTGGGGTCAAGAGGCTGGAAAAGAGAGACAGGCATTTTGATTAGAATTGAGATCCTACTGACTAGCAGGCCTCTGGAAGTAGCAAGCCAATCTCCTGGGAGACTAACTTGAAAGTTCCAGAAGCTGGCACATTAATAACCAACACATTAGCTGCCTTTTGCTCTCTTATGGCACTAAATGGTGAAGTTAAAGCAGTCTAAATTTTCAACTCCATTAAGATGTAGTTTTCTTGTACCTCTGCAGGAAAGCTGTCCTTTTATGTACTAACATTTGTCCTAATGGAATGTTTTAAAAGCAACTCAAACCAGGGCCCTACGTGGGTGTTGGAAAAGGAACCAAAGAGTTGGGACAGAGTCTGAAAAATCCACATGAACATCTCTCCCCTAATTGCCCACCTCTGCTCTCATCAGCATGATGCTTCTTCTGCCTCCCTCCAGCTCCTGCTGCACACACCACCTACACACAAACACATCCATTCCTGGTGTCTTACTGTCAGCTCACCAGTGCCCTCCCAATCGTAAGAAAAAATGTTTCGAGAACAAGAAACGATATTTTAAAAACATGCTCCTATGAGGTTTGACTACATGAACCTGTGTGTTATCTCCCCCTATTCCTGACCTCCAATATGACATGCCTTGCCTATTGGAACCATATTAGTCAAGGGGACAGTATTAGACCTGGTTACAAATGGAGCTTTGATATGGTCAAAGTAAAAGGCAAAATGAAAACCAGAAAGGTTTCTTTTGACCTGGTCATTATTTGCTATGTTGTTTATTTATTTATTCATTTATTTATTTATTTATTTGATTTATTTACCATGCTATCACCGTGAAAACTAACATTCATCTTTTCAAAAACACAGAAATACTGCCAACCACTTGCTACCCACTTTAAAGTCACAGAGCCTTCTGTTCCCAAGATTTTATTTGATAACCACCACTGGCCTGAGTTATGCTTTCTAGAATTATTAGATCACAGGTGGAAAGCTATGACACCCGGTCTTTCCTTCGGTATCTACAAATCCTGCTGTTCATAATGCCTGGAATCTCAATACAAAAACAAATGCTTTTATGTTCAGAGTAAAGTTTAGTCATGGTGACAAATGCCATCTGCCCAATGGTAGAATTGTATTTTTTTTAGTGGTTTTGTTTTGTCTGTTGGCCTGAAAGGAGCCCTGGAGATTGGTCCTTTATTGTCATTTCCAGGAGCAAGAAACTGAGGCTCATGCAACTCCAGTGTGATGGGCTTTGTTTTACCTTACATTTTATTCTGTTCTTTTTTTAAACAAAGGAAGAAAGAAGGAAGGAAGGAGGGAGGGAGGGAGGGAGGGAGGGAGGAAGGAAGGAAGGAAGGAAGGAAGGAAGGAAGGAAGGAAGGAAGGAAGGGAAGGAAGGCCGCCCGGCCTAAATGACTTTTTCTCTATTGCCCTTTCTAGATGCTGTCTGAGTTTTTTGTGAGTTTGTTTGTTCATTTTTTTTAGATTTAATTCAAGCTGGATTTTAGGGATTTATTACCTTGTCTTATTTTTTATATATTTTCAAGAAATGTTGGAATCAAAATTGTCTTTTTAATGGTAGTAATTCTTTTACAAATATCTTTTAATATACACTTTTTAGCGAAAAAGTAGAAAAAGAAAAATATCAAATCCTTCCATACTGTATCTGTTCAACGTCCATCTTCTGCCTCTGTGCTTGTGTGCCTGGCCATAACTGTGGAGCTATAGGAGCCTCTGACGTGGTACCCATGCCAAATGCTCTCGCCTCGCTTCCTAATTAGCTGTTTGCTTAGTTGTATAACAGTATATCTAACTTGATTTTGTACAGAAATAATCTCTTAAATATTCCATGTGTATTCATAGAGAATATATACCCTTTCTGAAGAGTGACTCCAAAAGAAATCTTTCATTAGATAAACACATTAATGAGAACATTCCATAAAGGTGGTCAAGGTGAGATGAAAGTGTGAGAAACAAGGAGCCAGTAAAACTACTTACTTGTTGATTAAAAAAAAATGGGGTGGCAATCTTCTTGCCTAGACATGTGTAAGGCCTTCACTTTTATCTCAATGTTTGAAAAGGGGGGAAAGAATAAAAAATAGAAAAATAAGCAAAGATAATTTAGTAAATTGTTATAATTAAGTTACAGTATTTCAAAAGAATTTTACAAAGTCAAATAGTAATACTCCATTATACAAAGGGCAAAATATGATTTAAGACAAAACTATCAAATTAACCAGTGGACATGATGTTATTGGTAAGCATTTCATATCTCAGTAAGGAATAGACTCTTGCACTTCTGTAAATATCACTGCTCTGAAATATCTAACATGCAATACTGATGAAAGATGAGGCGAAACGGAGACACCTGTTTTATCGAATGCACATTTCTTTCAGTCTTTGACCAATTAATTACAGGAGTTGGATAATACAATTAATAAGATTGATTGAATTAAGATACATTGACCGTGTAATAAAGAAATTTATCTTCCCATTATCCATAAAATATTTAGAAAAACATCTATCACACCCAAATCTAAAAGGAAACCGCATATGGTACATCAGTTTAGTCCTACATCCTGGGAGGCTAAAGTAGGCATCGTACAAGCTCATGGCCACTCTTGATTACACAGGAGGCCCCTGACCAAGAAAAAAGCAAACAAATCCCGAAAGGAAACTCTAGGTGAATCCAGCAAAGATGACAGCTATAAACGAGAAGTGAAAAGTTAAATAAGTAAGCAGCCTGCTGGGGCAGACTGCTTAAACTGTGGAATGAAGATGATAATATCTGTGGGGCAGGGGCATGGCTGGGGTTCTGAGTCAGCAGCAGCAGCCACTGTAAGGCGAGAGTACAGAAAGATAACTTGATGCTCATAGGAGAAGATGCTTGAAGAAGGGGTGGGACGCAAGTCATGACAAGTTATTTGTAGCTGAAACAATTCTAGTTATTTTAGAATTTTCAGAGTATTGTAGTTGAAAAGTTAAAAATCATGAATGGTAGCTACAAGCATACTCAATAATAGTGAGTTCAAGGCCAGCAAAGACTAGAAAAGACTATCTCACAGGGAGGTGTGGGAGGTGGGTGGGAATTAATGAATTTGGTCCAAATAAATCTAGACAGAAGGGGGAAAACAAACATTACAACTGTGGGGGAGACGAAGAAGTGTTGGCATAACTATAGGCCATTTCCTCCCTCTCCACAGAATCTAGGCTCCTTTGCTCTGAGAGAAACACTTTAGTCCTAGTATACTTTTTGTCAATTTAGCCTTTCTAACGTGCACAAAACCTTGAGCTCAATACCAGCACTTTATAAGCCAGGTATGCTAGCACATACCTGTAATTCCAGCCAGGGAGGTGAAGACTAGGAGATTAGTTCATTGCCAGCCAGGGATGCAGTAGACCGTCCCTCAAAAAATTACACTTTTCATAGAAGAGATGCTTTCCTGTAAATCTAAAATATGCAAGGAAATAAAAACCTCAAATAACCCCAGCAATGTAGATGAAAGTCAGAAGCGCTACCTGAGAAAAGGCGAGGAAATGCCACTAACAGGGTTTCTCCTATCTTCAAAGAACAAACGATGCCTGCAGTCTTTCTATCTTCAGAACCTTCTGAGAAAGGAACTTCTCAAATCACTTTATAAAGTCAGATCAAAATAGCACAATGCTGATGGCAGACCCTAACTTAGCCTGCCCCAGGGAGCAAGTGCTATGCTAACCTAACTGCACATGTATAGAAATCCTAAAAGAAGTATTGAGTTGAATGCTGCTTCCTAAATTGGAGTGGTAAATTGAATGTCACATAGTAAATGTTCTAAGTCATTTGATGAGTGCAGCGTTTGGACAATATTAGGAGCCTTTAAAATACTTGGTTAAACTCATAGAGCAAAGTGGGCCAGGGAGGACAAGAGCACACTTATCTCCAAAGACACTCTTCACTGAAATGATACTTCATAAATGTTGCTACAAGTTCTTTTAAAAATTTACTTATTCTTAAGAGTGCAGGCATGTGTGTGTATGTGCATGTGTGTGTGATGGGTGTACAGAGCTGGTGGATGCCAGAAAAGGGCCCCAAATCCCCTGGAACTGGACTTACAGATGTTTGCCAACCTAGGTTCTGGGAATCAAACCCATGCTCTCTGTAAGAGCAGCAAACACTTCTAACAGCTGAGCCATCTCTTTGCATATCATACCTTCGTTTAAAAACAAGCGGCCATCTGGACACAAAGGCAGCTCTAAGTAAAATGAGGAAATGAGTTTAGTTGAATAAGGCTTACCATGGCCAGCCTTCCTTACCTTGGATCTAGGAATGTGCAGAATCAACTCTTATATTTGAATTTTTTAAACATGCTTTTTAAGTTTCGAAGTTGGAACTAGAAAACAAAGAAAAGGCTAAATGCATACATGTGTGCATAATTACCATAGGTTTTTGACACATACATGCTAAATATTATAAAGGTTCACATATGTGTTACCCAGTCTAACAAATAAAAATATTTGAAATGCACTGGATTATTTGTTCTGATCACTATCCCCACTTCTGTCATGCCCATGCACATCTCTAGCAATGTGCAGTGTATACATGCAGTGTTTCATAATTGTAAATATAGAATGTATAAATATTTACAGACAGTGTTAGACTATAAAGCATGATTAAATCTAAAGTGGTAGAATGAAGCCTAAAAAGCTGACAAGATAAAAGCTACGAGGTTAGATTTTTAAAAATACAACATGAGAAATACCCCTTATATAAAAGCCATGAGAAAGACTGAGCAACTAGGTACCATTGGGAGTTCTGTAAGGGAGGCGTGCCGGAAGTCTGTGCCTTGGAGCATGCCTGACACTTGTATGCCACCCTTAGAGCCATCCATTCGTAACCAGCAGTATATGTAATCAATGACTCCCTTTGCTAATGACATAGTTCTGTCCCCCAGTGGACATTGGGCAGTACTTTACTGTCAAAGAAGCTGAGTCACATACCTCCTGTTTGATTGACCAGAACAACAGGAAGTCCTTATTGAATACAACATTTTCCCCTAACTCTTATCCCAAAGTATACCAACTTCTGTTGTAACAAAATCAAAATATTTAAGGCACAGAAGGAACAAAAATTAAAGAAGTACTTTAACTCAGTACTGTTGTTTTATGGCTGAAAAATCTAACAGACAGAGAAAGTTTGTTGACTTGCCTGAGTTCACATGTTTTGGAATGTGAAAAGCATGAATAAAAACCATAAACCTTGGTAGTACCTTTCAAGAACCTCTCTCTTTGGGAAAAACTTGAAACAACTGGGCCTATGTGTCCACAGAGGCAGAGTGATCCCTGGGGAAAGCTGAGCTCTGCCCATTTCAGTAGGACAGTGAACCAGGACAGCATTTGCTTTAGCTCTGTTCAGAATGAAGGGTCTCATATTTCCAGGTTCAGTGCCTCTGAAATGTTATGCTAGAGTCTTCTTCCTGCACCAGTTTGTTTATTTTTAAATGAAGCATGAACTCACCACCCAGTGTTTGACAGAGTTTGGAATAATGTCAGCATCAGGCCACTGCAATAATGGTTTAAGATTATTTAATCCCATTACTTATACACTTCATTAGGCTGAGTGAATTGCTGGCTGTGGTTCAGCAAACTTCCTGCTTTAAAGATGAAGGATGGAAAGAGAATAGGAAAGGAGCCTGTTTATTCCTTGTTTTCTTTCGTATTCATCTTACAACTCTTAATGGACAGAAGGACAATAATTAGCCGTCTAGCGTAAAGTCTGCGCTACTGAAGCCCTCTGAACTGTTCTGCACCACCAGAACGAATTGTCCATAGCTTTAAATTTCTTATAAGTAGATAAAGAAAGGAGTGGGCTTGGAGGTGGAAAGAGGGACTAAGCTGTAAATTTCTATCTTGAAATTCTATCTGAAATAAGCTCCAGGGTCCTCAGCAATATAGTCTTTCTCCTGAGGTTAGGGAGATACAATAGCAAGTGATTTTAAAGATGTGTAAATTCAAATCCAGACCGACCTGCTACCATTCAGCATCTATGCTGTTTCATTAGCTTCAGTTTCTGAACATATGGAATGACAGTTTCTTCTTACCTCTCATGATCACACGGTGAAAAGAACATCCCAAGAGGGAGCTGAACTAGAGTCAGTAAGATGTGTGTTTGATTGTTTGTGTGTGTGTGTGTGTGTGTGTGTGTGTGTGTGTGTTTGATTTGCTTGTATTGGGTAATCACACCAGGCCAGAGCCCAAGGCCCATGAACAAAGCTTTCAGAGGAGGTCTTCCCTGACTTGAATCTCTAGCTCACGTCACCTTCCAGTCTCTGGAACACTACTGGACCCCCATGGTCAGGGAATGTGTTGGGTGGGAGGCCATGAGGTCCTGAAAGCTTGATTTCCGCAGCAAGAGTCAGCAGTCATCTGCTTTCAGTCATTTTCCATGCCCCCATCCCCAAGTCCCTGAATAGGGGGACAGGAACATAGCACCGTCTATGAGGCTGAGGCTCAAGGATGGCCTCCAGTTCGTATGCATATGAAGGGCTGAGATCCATGCCCTGTTCTTTCACCTCACATGAAAGATGACTTCAGGATTCTTCTCCCTTCTCTCTCTACCTCTTCCATGAGATGTGTTTCCAGTAGCCTCTTTTGAACCGTGGCCTAAGAAGCTTCTCTTTCTGCCCTGGTCCAGGCTGCTGTCTCTCTTGTGTCTCTTCCCATCTCTGTCCTTCAAACATCTCAATTAACCAGCCTTCAAAAACTTTCTTGGACAAGACTTTTAGCTTTTTGTTGGTTTTCCTGGGGTTTTTTCTTTTATTTTTTGAGAGAAAAAGAATGATAACATGAAGTTAAGTAGATAGATAGATAGGAAGGATCTAGGAGGAATTATAAGATATAGGGGGTCAGAATAGCTCAAAATATATTTTAAAAATTAGATAAAATTAAAAGAAAAACCTTTGGGAAGTTTTACAACTAGATGTGATTTTTCTTGAACATAAATGTCTTTTTCCCACTGCATAGGACTGAACCTTACTATATAAGTGGTAGAAAATTGGTGGCTTCTTGGCATATTCCTTAATGATGTAAATCTTAGTTGAATATATAAAGGCAAGAAGGTCACATGTGACTCACTTCTATTGAGTTTTGGGTTTGGGGGGGTTGTTTGTTTGTTTGTTTTATTTGTTTTGTTTTTGTTTTTTTTTACAACATTTATCACAGCAAGTGTTCCTATCATTACTTTGAGAGGGATGGAGGTTGGAAGGGATCCTGCTTCAACCCAGTGTCTCCTCACAGAATTTGGCTTATATACTGTTTGCTTGCCCTCTGGTACAGTTTGGACTTCAAGATTCGCTGAAATGAAAGGGAAAAGGAAAACTTGGCAATGGGAACCAATGAGCAGTCATTGCTGAACGTAAATATGAAAGACTGAGCAAGAAGACCTGAGAGTGAGGCCAACTGTCCAGTTTCCAGCCTGACAACCATCACATGAGCTGCAGAGCCCAAGGTCAACCTCACAGATTTGCCCCACACAGCAGAGTTGCCAGCAGTTTGATCAGAAGTTCTCTTATGTGCTGAATGTGACAGGCCAGGTTCCTCCCACAACTAGGCTCAAATAAACAATAAAAAAGTTCATGGCTAGTTAACTTCGAGGACGCCTTTAACACACTTCCCTGCTGATTAAGGAATGTCATCCCCAGGTGACGTCATCATTCCTGCAGAGCAAGTTTGTTTCCCCATCTTACAGAGATGTGATATATGGGAAGTAACGATGCCTAACAAGGGAAAATCTGCCTGAAACATCTTCTCTGATGGATGAACCAAGTACTACAAAGCAATCTGGATGTATTAAGTGCATATATTTTGTGAAACTTAGCATTGGACCAATTATTTTTATAAAAACAGTAAACACTTTCCTTAACAGTCATTCTATGTCTTGAATCCCTTGAATACTCTTGAGGTGGCTGAAGAAATTCAGAAGAATACAGCTGATAGGAAGGATCAGATGAAATGAAATTGAATCTTCTAAGATATATTCCTCTTAAAAGTAAATATTTATATTTTTCCAAGGTAGCCAAATGACCTAAAAAGTTTTCTGTTATAAAGCATAACATATGCAGGTAGTTTTCCACCAAGTAGAGGGTAGTGAGTTTATTTGGGCACAAAGGGAAGAAGGAAGAAAATATCAGTCTCTTGTGAGGGAAGTAAGGAACTCATAGGAATTCATCGGGCGGATTTTCCTGGACGAAGCTGCCTATAGGAAGGGCCAGATGGCCACTGCTAATTTCTCCATTTTTCCCCCCAGTATAAAATGGGAACTATTCTTACTGTTTTTATTAATAAGTAACAGAATCAAGAAATTAAATAAAACCCATTTTGGAAAGCAATTAGACCAGAGATACTAGAATCTAAATCTTAGCCCCTCCCCTTGTCTTTAAATATTAATCATCACCTGTCATCAGATGTGACCTTTTCTTTGTCAGCAAGGCTCCCATGTCAACTTCGAATTCTATTCTGTTACCTACCTCTGCTTCAAGGATCCTCCTGAGTGGCCTGTGGTTGGGAGCGTGCAATCTCTCTGTGCCTCCAGAGTGGCTGTCTATGCTTCTGGGTATAGCTTTCTCCTCTTTTAATCCTTTTCTGTCTACTTCCCACATTGGTTGATGCCCTCTTTCCCTCACACATAGACCAGTGTGACATGGGAACAAACTTGTTTTTCTATGTGTGTCCCTTCTCTGTGAAACCCCGAACCTTATTTCTGGTAACCAGGATAGCACTCAAAGCCATACTTCTCATCCTAGGGGTAGTTGGTTTTTGTTTGTTTGTTTGTTTGTTTGTTTGTTTGTTTTTAACAGCTATTACAAAACAAACACAAGCATTACAGCAACAGCGAAACTAACCATAACAAAATATCAGAGCCGGAGGTTTCAGTAGCAAAAGCATCATTTCTCATAGTTCTGGAGGCCGAAGAACCAGAAACTGGCTTTGAGGTTGGTGAACACTCCCTTCTGAGTTTGTGTACCACCTTCTCACCTGTCCTCATGTATGGGGCGAGCCATGGTAAGCATGCTTCCTAGGGTTTGTTGCATGATTCTGAAAGCAGATATGGAGCCTTTAGGGAAGGTAGGCCATGACTCATGGCAGTCGGTTACCTACAGTGGGCCCTTAAGCATTAAACCCAAGGCCATTGTGCTGTGGTTCTCTCTTCCTCCTGGGGTGCAGCCATGTGAACACTTATTAGCTTACATTCCTTCCACCAGTTAGATCTTCACCTGGCGTTTCTTGCAGTAATGGACTAAAATCATGAACCAGACCAAACCGCCCTTGTGTTGGTCATAGGCACAAAGACCATTACTAACCCACAGAAACAGAAACACATAACAATTAGCTGAACTTTTTGACCATAGGTTGATCAATACATTATCAGTACTGTTATGGGGTAGAAACCACAACTCTACCCTCCTAGCAATAGGAGCTGAGTAATCACTTAACAAGTACTCAGCAGGCATCCTCTCTTAACTTGACTTTCTTAAGCACACCATGGGAATGGCACTCGTGATTAAAGTATTGTATTGCTGCTACATTTTCCCATCAGTATATATTTTTTTTCTTGCTAGATCTTAACATATTTTGAAGAAAACAAGAAAAACATTGATAGGGTATTAGTGCAGGGTGCTATGAAATGGTTGAGAAATTGGCATAGTCGGCAGGAAGCCAAACCGGCCTTGAATCTGGCTGGACAGTGCCTGCCGTCCATTTCAGCAAAGGAGTTGGGATAACACCGTGTTCACCCATAAAGAGCTTTTTGTCAAGTGTCTTATGGAATTAACTCCTCATGCATGGATCAATAAACCTCACCAAGTTGCCAATGTAATTAAGAGGTAGCAGGTTAAGCATTACTATTAATTAAGCTCAAAGTATAATAGAGCGTAGGTTATTTTTGTGAATCATGCTTCTGGAGTTTCTAAAGGATGTTGCAGTTCTTACAGAGGAGACTGGGGGGGGGGGGACTTTCTCTACGACTTTGAGAGAAAGGAGCATTTAACCTCATGTATTTTAAGTGATTGCAAGTTTTTATAACTAAAGAGTGAGTGGGCCATCAGCTGTGAGGGACATAGAATGAGTGCAAGACAGCTCATGCTTTGGGAATGCAGAGCACAGCAGACTTGGCTGTGCTCCAACAGAGCACTTGGGATCTCAAGAAGGGTCAGACAGACAACAAAGTAAGGCAAAGCTATCTGACTTAAGCTTGAGAGATCCAGGCACTGCTGAGAGATCAGAGAAAAGAATACATCCTGCCCTGGGACCAGGAGAAAGCTGACCAACATCAAAGAACCTCCAGGATGGGCTGCATTTGACCATTTGACCTGCGCCTAGAAAACCAGCTTATTATTCAATATTTTCATGAAATAATAACTTGGTGCCCAATTACTGCTGGATTGTATAAGAGGAGAAAGTTTCTTCCCACCCTCTGAAGGATTGATGGTTACATCCATCAAATAAACTCACAGTTGACAGATGACCAGGAGAAAGTTGAAGTTTATTAAGTATGGGGATAGTCCAAGACAGGAAAGTGACTACCCAAGGTAACTCCCATACCCTTCTCTTAGAGGATGAATAAGCTACAGGCTGCTACTGCAGAATAATGACCTCTCAGAAGAATAGATCCTAGCCTATGGTCAGCTGTGGGGCTCTGTTGATCTCGAGTTCCTTTGATACTGTTTATATTCCCTGGTTAATGAGATTCCCAGGGAAGCAACTCACGACAGTTGTCTTCCTTTGGGACTTAGCCAAATAAATAAACCAGAAAAAGACTGACCTGTGTTTTAGAGAGAAAGAAAAGAGTTAGACACTGTGATCTTTAAGTGTCCAATCTGTCTCTACTCAAAGTCCTCAGCATTTCAAAACACCATAATTTGGGACATTGTTTCTTAGGCCCATCCCTGGCAGCTTGTTCTCTATATTAATTATACACCCTTGAACATATAACCAGTTGCTCAGCGTAATAATATCACATACTTAAACGCATGTGCCCAAAGTATATCCAAAGTTGTTTTTCCTTTGATATGTATAGCAATCCCATAAGGCAGGTGTTTCCTAGAATAGATGTGTAAGAACCAAGGCCCTGTGAAAATACCCTAGATAGCTCATCACTGACGTGGGGCTTTGATGTTCATTGTCTGACTGGGAGTCTACTTTTCTCATCTTTGTAGTCTAGTTGCCTACTTAAAGAACCCAATGCATAAAGTCCACCTAATGTAAATCCTAATGACCAATCTGCAAAGTCTACCTTAATAAGCATCTTCGATCCTCTAGATTTTGAATGGACATTTTAAAGAAATGACAATCGTTGTTAAATACATGGTTAATAGCCAATCAAATGGATAGAAGTTAAAATTCAATACCATATGCGTATAAACTGTCTTCAGAGCTGAACAGTGGGCAGGGATATGGAAGAATGCAGGGATGTTTTTGCAGTTGATCTAAGCATGTGAATCTGTCAAGGCTACCTGTGTTGCTGTGTTCTTTGTCTCCACATTACCTGGGGCCATGTGCATGAGCTTAACCTCTGTTGGCCTTCCTTTCAGAGTCGTTAGTGATTGTCCCTCCAACTTCCACATCACTCTGGATATTTTCTCTTGACCCATTGGCATAGCATAGGATAATTTAGGAATCCGGGTTAAAGCTTTAAAATCATTTGTAAGGAAAATAATACTTTATGATTATAAATACTAACTGACTCAACATATTGATTAATACTCTGTTTTAACTAGCAAACACCCAAGATGCTTTGCAGTTTAAAGGATTGTTACTCTTCCATCAAGTCAGTCAGCTGTTACTATGACTGGGGACTGTCAACAAATCACAACAGCCTTTAATTAATCAGCCTAAACAGTCTAGTTATTGGCAACCATGTCATTACTACTGTGTCATTGTAGGAAGTTACACATTCCAGTCGCCCTCACCTGAAGGGTTAGATCTCAATAGCATGTAGTGGCTAAGAACATTTGTCACCTACTTTAAGAAAAATCTTTCCTTAAGGGAAGTTATGATTGATTTAGTCAATTATACAAGGTTGGAATTCTACCACAGGAAAACACATTCTAGATCACTTTATTTTGGTCATATGGACCTCTTAGGATGTTTTATAGCTCTTGCTATAGTTTTCCATGTTCTGAAGTCTTTCTAGCAGGCTCTTTAACGAAATGTTTTCCAAAAACATTAGTGGCAAGGTCTTTGCATCTGAAGAGATTACAAATTGTGATGGGTCTAATTCTGAGCTAAGTCAGAGATCTGAGGTGTTCTCTCTCTAGCAGAAGCCCCCTGTTAGACTCAGTTCCAACATTTGTGCAAATGTGCTTGAAAGAGTGAAGGATAAATGACAGAAACAGGTTTGCATTACCAACCACCAAACACTCGCCCATTGGCACACCTGGACATGAGAGCACATGTAGGAGGAAGCCAAGCCGACTGGAAACAAAGTTATATCTGCCTTGAGGGGAGTCGAAAAACTAACCCATCACAAAAGCGTATTTTTTTAAAAGTACAGGCAAATTTATAAACAGACACTACAGCACTAATTTATCAACCAAGCAAGTTAAAGTGGGACAAGATAAAAAGAAACTGTAATTTAGATTTTTTTTTTCTGTATGGTTCTTGTGAGGGAGGGTGTGTGTGTGTGTGGTGTGGTGTGTGTGTGTGTGTGTGTAGGGATGTATTGAATTTGAAGGTAATTTATGGAAAGTGCTGCTACCATGGTATTTCAAATGCTCCACAATTTGAATTTAAACTACTCGATGGCATCATTAAGATTATTATGCATGTTTTCCAAAGAGTTTCAAATGACAATTTTAAAAAATGGATGCCCTTTAAAAACCGAAGAATGTTATAGCACTTGTATAGAGTCATGCAGTTTGAAGTAACTGCCGCCGCCCCTTCTGAGCAAGTGCCTGATGGTAGCTGTCGAAGAGACAGCGGTGTTAGAGAAGTGCCAAGCGGCTCACACATCTGTAGATAAGTAAAACCGGATTATAGAGCAGCTTTATGGACAAAGACTTATTTCATTTAGTAAAACTGACAACAGAAAATTGGGAAGGGATACTGCTTGCCATCAGTATAAATTAATGTCGGGTTCAAGTGCAGAGTATATGACAGCAGAGGCTCACAGAGTGAACTGGAAAAGGAAGACTCCCTCACAGTATTCCTTCTGCCGTTTGCTCCCCGTTACATGGGTGGGTTGCCTTCCATTGTCGGCCTGTTACCAGGTGAACAACATACCAAGATAGGAGAGAGATTTAAGCAGTTTTCAAATGGAAGGGTGACTTGTTAGTTTGCTTTTGCCAAAACATTTTAATTTAAAAAATAAGTTATAATTCTGATCATTGGAAATATGCTAGTCCTTTTGCTGTCTGGATTTTGGGCTTTTGAGACAGTGTCTCACTATGTACCCTAGCATTACTGGCACTCATACTCATTACTGTTGTAGCCTAATAGCCTAAATCTGCCTTCAGCTTATGTAGGGAACACACTCTACAGCAATATAGACGAACACAGTTGTTCCTTTCTACACTGTTAGAATTCTATTGACTTTACAAACAACGTCAGTTTCCTAGGCTGCAAGTTACAAAAGAGTCTCAATTTCCCATGATACCTAACAGTTGGTAAACACAGTTCTTTTATTCCAATCATAATTACTAATATTAACTCCCGGATCAAACATTACACTTCCTACAGTAATTATATGTATATTGACAGGTTACAGAATGACTACTAAAAGATTAAGAAGGCTGCTGAGTTCAAAGAGGTCCTGATGGGAGCAGAGGTGGAGAGTCACTGTGTGTGGTTAGATGAGCTACTGTGGAATCCAGTTGGAAAGTTGTTGAACTTCCCAAGTTACTCTGCCTGACAGAGTAGTGTCAAGGAGAGCCACAGGGCACAGTTCCCCACAGATGTGCAGGACTGTCCAGGCAAATCACAGAACCGAGTCCAGAAGAACAAATGAATGGACTTATAATGACAGCTCTAATAGGCCGTGTCAAGGGGTTTGAACCCTGATGAACTGAAGCCATGCCCAACCCAAGTAAATAGTCCTGAGACTGTGAGTCACTAGTATACACACAAGTCACTGGAGCTGTTGTGACCCAATATATATGATGTTCTCTACCTTCTAGAGTCTAAGTGGGAGGGCTGTGCCCTTCCTTGGCCTGCAGCATTCAGTAAGTTCTCATGTCCATGTTAACAATATAAGTGTTGCCTTTAGACTCAAAGGAATAAGTAATTTTATCAGCTTGTGCCTCAGGGGTGGTGCTGGATTTGTGGTGATGTTAATGTGCCAGCAAGGTGAAGGGTCATCCCCCTCTGCCTTTGCAAACAAAACAAGCTTAATGCTACTTTGGAAAAATGGAATCACACAGGGAAAGTCCAGCCTGAAGCCACTGTTTTACAAAATGTGGGGTAACAGAGCTTATTACTCCTGATCTCTATAACACATGGGCTCCCCACTCCCACCCCTTCCCCTGCCTCCAAAGTGCTGTGATTGCTGCCATCCCAACCATGGCTCATAAGCCACCATTTTTTGTCACTGAATTCTCTAAAAGTTATAGTCATTTTTTTTGGTGGGTGGTGGACAGAAATCTATGTCATTAGGCCTCCTACTTGCCTCCTACTGAGTCCTTGTGGTCCTCAGAAAAGAAACTCTTGGGACCATCTGAGTGTTCACAAGGGTTACCTAATCTCTGGTTCTGCCATCATTTGTCAGTACCCCACGTGATCCTGAGCCCTCTCTGCTGCTGAAGAAGCTCAGTTGGTAGTGTGCTTGCTTGGCACTAGAGTGGCACATAATCCTGTAATCCCAGGATTTTGGAGGTGGAGTCAGAGGGGTAAGAAGTTCCAGCTTATCTCCAGCTACAGAGTGAGTTGGAGACCAGCTTGGTACACACCTGACCCTTTAAAGTTGAAAGAAAATCCTATAACTTATGTCTTAATTCAAGTGGAATTAAATGAGGCTGTACATATGTCCTGTTCTCTCTGGTCTATTTTAAGCAGGCATGGAGTGAAAGGGATGATATTTGTCCTTTTCTAACTTACAGTGACAAGCATGCTTTGTCTCCCCCAGCGGTGACTTACTCATTCTTTACCTTTACCGCTTTGATGTAGGTGGTGTTCATTAGTTCTCCAGTTAAAGAACACTGATAACTTCAGTGCAGTCTCAAGTGCTACATATGCTTGAGACAGGCGAGCAGGTAGTACCATTTTTATTATATAATGGAATATGAAAAAAACTGAGGTGGAAAAGTTTTGATGAACTTCACCCATGAGTACAGAGCTAGCATACAGACTCAGGAGACTCTAAGGCTTATGACTACCAATCCTCCTACTTATGCTTGAATATCTATAAGGCAATTTTATATGGCTTCCTGTTCTACCTGGATAGCATCTACTTATAAATGGTATAAATGGCTTATGAAGGGACAATTCTGATCTATCTCCCTCCCTCCCTCCCTCCCCT